>NC_081534.1:33237390-33382390 GCF_030273125.1 Centropristis striata
CTTCAGTACATTATCATTTTGTTAGTACACAATAGTTTTTAGAATTTAGTCATTTTATTTACTTTTATTTATTTTTTGCTATTTTCTTTCTAACATCTATTTTTTATTTCAGATAAATAACTATTTTTTTTTATAATATATATAGAGAGGGAGTAATTTCAGTGTGGTATTAGTACTTTTACAGTGGAAATCAAACCTGTTAAAGTTCTTTAAAGCTGCATGTATTCTCTTTTCTCCGTCGCCGTGGTTACAGGTGAAGACGTTGAGTCTTTCCTCCTGATGGATCCGACGTGTTCAAATCCAGACAACAATGACAGATAATCCACTTAATTCAGTCTGTCCAGCCTTCTGGTTCACCTTTCACCGCTAAAAATAATCCTCAGACTCCCCCGCAGCCTCTCCTCAACAACAACAACAACAACAACAACAACAACAACAACAACAACAATAACAACAACAACAACAAGATCTCCACATCAAAGCCGCCTCAGTCGTGTTTATTTACAGGGATGCACAATATTTATTATGTTTTATTACGATAATTAAATTAGAGCCTTTAATATGAACCCAAACTGCTTTCAGTAGCCTTGATTCAGATACAATTCTGAAGAGAAATTTTGAAATGTTGCATTAAAGAAGTTGTGGATTAGTGAATTTTAATCAGCTGGTTCAGAGCAAATAAACAAAGCTGCAGTAACGTTCTTTGGTCAGCAGTGGGCAGTGTGATGTGTTACTGTAGGATAATCATCAGTAAACAGGAGAAGAGGATAGAAAACAACAACATAATGAACAATGGATGTAATATCGTTTAAAAAGGAAGTAATATTTGCATGAAAATCTTTCTGTTTCCTCTTTATATACAGTGAGCTATAGAAGCTGTAAACACAAAACAAAGACACTGTCTTCAGTTCCCCACAATCATGTGATGCATCAGTAACATGAACATAAAAAATAAGTAATATTAGCATTAAAATCCTTCTGTTTCCTCAATAGATATGTAGATAAACCAGCTCTAAACACATGGGAGAGACACTGTCCTCATAAACTGTAGGAGTCCCCATATAGACCCCATATACTGTTCTTGTACCCCCATGACCCCCATTAACATGCATGTTGTCCGCAACCCCCGCTCACTGAACAGAATCTCGCTTGCACAGTTCAGATCACCCAAAAAAGAATCAAAATTACCAAAAAAAGGAAACAAAATTACCAAAAAAGACACAAAATGACCAAAAAAGACACAAAATGACCAAAAAAGACACAAAATTACCCAAAAAAAGACACAAATTGACCAAAAAAGGCACAAAATTACCCAAAAAATAAACAAAATGACCAAAAAAGACACAAAATGACCAAAAAAAGACATTAAGTGACCAAAAAGACTAAAACACATGAACACTTTATCACAGTGGAGACAGAGCTGACTTCCAAAATGATTTGGCGACCCCAGAAATCATCTCAAGACCCCAATTGGGGATCCCGACCCCAAGGTTGACAATAGCTGCTGTAGAACACTGCACACAATCACACCTTCCTCAAATGTCTTTCTGCCACTTTGTATTGTTTTGTTAGTAATAAGTCACTGAGTATAAACCATATCATGAGACCTTTGTGATAATGTTTGATACTGTTAATGTTTAACTTGAGCTCACTCCAAAGTTCAGAGCTGCTCTGTCATCATATTTCCTTAAAGAACACTTTAGTCTGGAGATGAGTTCAGAGAGTTCCTGCTGTCAGTTACATGTTTGTTCTTTCTCTGGTTGGTTTGAATTCATTTCACCTTCCCTCGTCAGCGTGATGCAGATTATTTCCACCATCAGAAGGTAAAGTAACCAAACGTTTTCATCCTGTTTGTGTCAGCGTGAGTTAAACTGATCTGATAACAGTAGAGATGGTGCTGATGTTGCTTTGTTAAAAGTGGATACAAGATAATTTAGTTTTGCTGGTTTTGTTGGTACTGTAAATCAGCTATTCTCAACCTTGGGGTCAGGACCCCAATTGGGGTCTCGAGATGATTTCTGGGGGTCGCCAAATCATTTTGGAAGTCAGCTCTGTCTCCACTGTGAAAAAGTGTTCATGTGTTAATGTGTTTTAGTCTTTTTGGTCACTTAACGTCTTTTTTTTGGTAATTTTGTGTGTTTTTTGATCATTTTGTGGTCAATTTGTGTCTTTTTTGGTCATTTTGTTTCCTTTTTTGGTCATTGTGTGTCTTTTTTTTAGTAATTTTGTGTCTTTTTGGTAATTTTGTTTCTTTTTTGGGTAATTTTGTGTCTTTTTTTGGTCATTTTGTGTCTTTTCTGGTCATTTTGTGTCTTTTTTGGTCATTTTGTTTCCTTTTTTTGGGTAATTTTGTTTCTTTTTTGGGTGATCTGAACTGTGCGTGTGAGATTGTGTTCAGTGAGCGGGGGTCGCGGACAACATGCATGTTAAATTGGGGGTCGCGACTCAAAAAGGTTGAGAACTACTGTATTACAGGACTGTTTTTATCAATCGCAGTAAAAAAGACAATAACGTACGTCAGCGTGAATGTTCATGTAATTGTTTCACTCGTGCTACAGCAGCATTAACTGAACATAAAACAGTTAATGCATACGAACATGTAATTCATGCATCAAAAGACTATCTTATTAAAATAATTTCCATCTGCAACTTATTGCTCAAATATTCAGCAAATTATACAAATTTAACTGGGTGTTAAAGAGTTACAGTACAGTAGCATTGCTTTTAACACATTTGTTAAATAAAATCATATATTATGCATATCAGTTTTATTAAATGTTCATTATTAAAGTGAAGTATTTTGTTTTTAGGCGTGTCCGTTCACCCATCCCATTCTGGTGAATCTCAGGAACACCTCAAGGTAACTATGAGAGAAGTTTGAAGTGGAATTTTGTCTTTGGTTGAAGTGGATTTGTGAAATGTAACAATGGCCCAAACAATGTGTAAGAGCTCAGGAACCACTGGTGTTATATATATATAAATATTTAGTATGTTATAAATGTGAAGACCCCTCCTGCTTCCCCACTCTGCACATTTTACCGTCACTCATTAAGTGCTTGAAGTTCAGGGTCTGAAGTTATTTACAGGTGGGGTGGTTAGATATCAGCAGGTAATAAAATGTAATTAAATATTATACAGGAAAAGTTCTCAGAGCATTTTCAACAACAATGTGTTGGAAATAATTCTGTATTTATGATATTTAATCATTTAGAGCTGCAGCAACTTAAAAAGAGTTTGGGACAAACAATGTTTATCATCTTTATTATAGATGAATATGAATGATCATTAATGTTACAATATACAACAAAATGTGAATCACTGCGTTTGACCAAAGTCAACTTTTTCTGGAACAACTGAGTATCTTTATCACATTGTGTCTTCATTTTATATTTAATCAGACAGACTTCAGACATTCTGTCAATCATACATTTATCACTCAAACAATTCAACCATAAAATCATGAAAACTTTCCACTGGCGTCCTCATCATCCAAGAATGATTAAAGTCCAAAAGTCCTATCAAGATAAAGTCAATAAAATAAGATTAAATATGATACGACCGTAGCAAGTGTCCAAGAAAATGATGGACTCACGATACAAAGATGCCTTTCATTTAAATACATTAACAATAACATGTCAACCCTGTAAAATTAGGTTTTATTATTACTGATTTGAACAGCTAATAGGACTTGAGAAACATGATGCCATCCAGATAGATCAACTCAATCAGCATAAAAAACTAAACAGATGAAAGTATTTCCTTTGCTTTCCAAATGTTAATTGTTTTAAATGTTCTGTTTTGACACTTTCTTGGATAAAAATGGGAAAAAGTCAACAGTACAACTTCTATGTGTTCCAAAAACTGATCCCTCCCTTCAAACTGAATATAATTATTTCAATAATTACATTTTCTTTTAAAAATATTTTTTTGGTGGCTAGTTTTGCTGTCTAATCTAAATAAGTATTGTTTCGTGTAATGACAGGCCGAAAAAAAATGAGCGAAAAAGAACAATAATTGGAGATTTTTAAACATCTACTTCTCTGGCATAATTTCACCTAGAGACTCCATTTAAACTTTAAACAGTAGACACAAGTCTTGTGTATCGGTGTATTAATCCACGTTTCAATAGGTCATATAGTTTTTTATCAATCCCTGTTCAATGACCATGATGATTTTTGGAGAAATTCTGAGATTATAATGGGTGTGTATTGCACGGAATGTTCGTGTCACAGTGTGTGACATCATCACCAGAGTGTAGAGGGGGAGAAAAACTGTCAAAAAATAAATTTGAAAACTGCGCTCCAGGCCGCAAATTTAACTCTACAGAAATAATCTATACATAGAAACGTAGGAAAATTAGTCTTCTCACTCACAATCCTCTGGTAAAGCTGTCAGAGTTATAGTTTGGGCGTAGGACGCACAGATGATCCACCAACACGCACCAACAGCCTCATTGGCTCCCATATTAAAAACCCCGGAAAATTTATGAAAAAGGGAGATGTAACAGTTTTTTTAGATCGATCTAACAAAGCTATTTTTTCATTTTTCTTAAAAAGAAAACATATGTAGACGTTCAGGATGAATTCAGGACTCTCAAAGTGAAGTCGAATCAGTGATAGGTATTATGGTTTTGCCAAAAATGCTTTCTGTTCGAGGCCAGAAATTCCAGTCTGTCCACCTCTGTTACGGACATTGGCAGTTGGTGGCAGTTAATTCTGTTGATTGCTTTGATCTGATTGCCTTTGATCTTTGATGTGATTACAGTTACAGATACACACACACACACACACACACACACACACACACACACACACACACATGCGCGTTAGCACACACACAAACACACATGCGTGTTAGCACACACACACACACATAACTTTGTACGATTTTCGTTACACACGCACACTCCTCCAGATACACATGGTTCACACACACACACACACACACACACACACACACATTTTGAGGTTAAAGGGCATAGGTTGCTGTATAAATAAATACTTGAAAAGGAATGCTTGTTGTAGGTGTGCTCCTTGTATATAATATAGTATCATAACATTACTAGTATTAATTGTTATAAATCTCTGAATAATCTCATCATAGTGTACACACACCGGCAGTAGCCCCCGTGGCCCTTTCAGAATTTCCCCAGAGGAAATTTTCTAGTTTTAATGTTGAAGTTGTGTTGCAGTATCAAGGGTCACTGCAAACTGACAAACATTTTACTGTTGCTCATTAAGTGCTTGAAGTTCAGAGTCTGAAGTTATTTACAGGTGGGGTGGTTAGATATCAGCAGGTAATAAAATGTAATTAAATATGATACAGGTAAAGTTCTCAGAGCATTTTCAACAACAATGTGTTGGAAATAATTCTGTATTTATGATGTTAAGTCATTTAGAGCTGCAGCAACTTAAAAAGAGTTTGGGACAAACAATGTTTATCATCTTTATTTTTGATGAATATGAATTATCAAAGTAAACTTTTTCTGGAATAACTGGAAGAACTGAGTATCTTTATCACATTGTGTCTCCATTTTATATTTAATCAGACAGACTTCAGACATTCTGTCAATCATACATTTATCACTCAAACAATTCAACCATAAAATCATGAAAACTTTCCACTGGCGTCCTCATCATCCAAGACTGATTAAAGATAAAATCACTTTATCAAATCAAGATAAAGTCAATAAAATAAGATTAAATATGATATGACCTTAGCAAGTGTCCAAGAAAATGACAGACTCACAATACAAAGATGCTTTTCATTTAAATACATTAACAATAATATGTCAACCCTGTAAAATTAGGTTTTATTATTATTGATTTGAACAGCTAATCGGATTTGAGAGAAACCTGATGCCATCCAGATAGATCAACTCAATCAGCATAAAAAATGTTAACAGATAAAAGTATTTCCTTTGCTTTCCAACTGTTAATTGTTTTAAATGTTCTGTTTTGACACTTTCTTGGATAAAAATGGGAAAAAGTCAACAGTACAACTTTTATGTGGTACAAAAACAGACCCCTCCCTTCAAACTGAATATAATTATTTCAACTAGAAAATTTCCTCTGGGGAAATTCTGAAAGGGCCACGGGGGCTACTGCCGGTGTGTGTACACTATGATGATATTCTTCAGAGATTACAAACTATGCTCTTTAACCTCAAAATGTGTGTGTGTGTGTGTGTGCACGTGTGTGTTTGAAGCATATGTATGCATGTGTGAGGAGTGTGCGCGCTTACGCGCATGTGTGTGTGTGTGTTTCTGTAACTGTAATCACATCAAAGATCAAAGGCAATCAACAGAATTAACTGACACCTGTTCCGGCTTAGTGACAGCAGAGGTGGACAGACTGAAATTTCTGGCCTCGAACAGAAAGCATTTTGGGCAAAACCATAATACCTATCATTGATCCGACTTCACTTTGAGCGTCCTGAGTTCTTCCTGAACGTCTACATATGTTTTGTTTTTTAAAGAAAAATGAAAAAATAGCTTTGTTAGAGCGATCTACAAAAACTGTTAAATGTCCCTTCTTCAGAAATCTTCCTCCGTTTTTAATATGGGAGCCAATGAGGCTGTTGGTGGCGCATCTGTGCGTCCTACGCCCAAACTATAACTCTGACAGCTTTACCAGAGGATTGTGAGGGAGAAGACTAATTTTCCTACGTTTCTATGTATAAATTATTTCTGTAGAGTGGAATTTGCGGCCTGGAGCGCAGTTTTAAAATTAATTTTTTGACAATTTCTTCTCTCCCTCTACACTCTGGCGATGATGTCACACACTGTGACACGAACATTCCGTGCAATACACACCCATTATAATCTCAGAATTTCTCCAAAAATGATCATGGTCATTGAACAGGGATTGATAAAAAACTATATGACCTATCGAAACGTGGATTAATACACCGATACACTAGCCTGGCTAACACCAGACCAAATCTAATTGGAGATTAGGTCTGGACACCTTCAATGCATTTCTCCGTAGAGGAGGTGTGGTTTACGATCCTCCGGAGCCGTTTATTGGACGCTTAGAATGTCTATCAAAGCGTCTGTAGGTAGCTCTTAGCCAATCAGATCAGTTATACCAGATGACGTAGTAGAGCAACAGAGATGGATGTTTGTTGTGTGTGTGTCTGTGAGAGAGTGTTGCTGCTGCTTTGCTTCTCCAGTTCTCGCTTTCTGCAAGATTATTTATTTTCACGCTTTATTCCCCCTCATGTCATTCAGCCACACACATCCACTGATTTTATGGGCAATAAACAAGCTGCTGGGGGTCTCTGGGGGCTCCGCTGTCCCCCGATTCGGAGCGAGATCACCGGCGGTGACCGGCGGTCTCACCGGCTCGGCGCAACGAGCCGCAGAAGCCGCCCGTGCGGCGCTAATAGCCCCGCTACCGGTGATCTCGCTACCAGCCGGGGGACAGCGGAGCTGCCGAGAGACCTTTCCCCTTTCAACTTTCGCTCTAAACTATTTAAAACACCGTCTACAGCTAAAGAGAGTTTCGCGTCCGCAGCAGCCATGTTGGATCCGGAAAGCTTCCAAGTGCCGAGTAGTACGCGTCATCGTCTCACCGTCCCTCCCCGCTCTGTGATTGGATCCCTAAAACAGGGCTAAGATAATCGCCTCGTTTCCAGACTGCCTGGAGGTTCGAAATCAAATTCGAGCGCGCAAGGCAGTCTGGGTATACCCAGGCTACCGATACACAAGACTTGTGTCTACTGTTTAAAGTTTAAATGGAGTCTCTAGGGGAAATTATGCCGGAGAAGTAGACGTTTAAAAATGTTTTGCTATTTCCACTATTTTCATAAACATATACCAAATTTCACTCCGGAGATAAATAAAGTATTTCTGATTCTGATTAATATGGAGCACACACATTTTTCACAGATAACATTAAGCCTTAATCACTGTGTCAAAATCCCGATCGCTGACTGTTTCCCCTTTGGTTTAACATGGAGATGTTAACGCTGCAGGTGCACAGCGATCCATGACACACAGATCTCTCTCCGAACTCCATTTGTTTAACAAGTGTAAATCTATTTCAGTTTTAAAAACACTATGTTAAATTTGTTTGTTTTTAATAAGATAAAGGACATTTGTATTTCTATCGTATGTCTGTCTGGTTTCTTTAAGTATTCTCATAATTTTATGTGAACCCCAGGAAGATTAGCAGTGCACAAGCTAATGAGTTTAACGAAACACACATATCCTCAAATATCCTCTCTCTTAATCAGGCCAAAACTAACGAAACTTGGGAGAGAAAGAGCCCTAAAATTCTAAGGCAAATGCATTTAGGGATCACAGCCAGTAGGGGGGATCATGTAACACACCAATAACATGAACATAAAAAAATAAGTAGCATTACCATGAAAATCCTTCTGTTTTCTCACTATATATAGAGATATATATTTTCAAACTCTAAATTAATGGCAAAGACAATGTCCTTATAAACACTAGGAAAACCCCAGTCCCCATATAGACCACTGTTCTTTAGTACAATATACATACACATTGTTGTTTTATCTACTTCTTCAAATATCTTCTACTTAAGTACATTAAGTAACGTGTTCTCTCACACACACACTGTCCTCATAAACCCTGTTTGAAACTATGTTCATCATACAGGCTGGAGTCCTCACACACACTGTAGACCATCACACTTCTCTCTCTCAGCTCCCACATGCTCCCCTTTGTTTGTTTGCTTCGTTTGTTAGTTTAGTTGTTCCCTCGTCCATTCACTCATCTACATTACTGATTATTCACATAATATAACTTCATTCATGTGAATAGTTTAATCAAGCACGTGTGTTCTCCCTCCTTCTTTGTCTGGACTGTGAGTCAGTTCATGACAGAATAAGGCTCCTTTAAGTTAGTGAGAGGACCTGTGTTTGTTTCAGCCTCATTCTAACTGCTAGTTCAGTCAGTGTTGTGTCACATCTGATGATCTTTGGTGTTTGACTGTTTCTGTGGAAGAATGAAACATGTTGGTTTGATATATTTGGTGATTGTAGTGATGAGTGAGAGCTCAGTCACTTCTGTCAGTTTGGATCCAGTTTTATTAAAGTGTGCTCAGAACCAGTTTGGCTTTTAGTTTGGAGAGCTCTTCTGTTTAAAAAGTTTTTCTTGTTGCCAGGAGTTGTGTGTGCCATTAGTTTTATTGTTGAAGTTGTGTTGCAGTATCAAGGGTCACTGCAAACTGACAAATTTATTGTCACTCATTAAGTGCTTGAAGTTCAGGGTCTGAAGTTATTTACAGGTGGGGTGGTTAGATATCAGCAGGTAATAAAATGTAATTAAATATGATACAGGAAAAGTTCTCAGAGCATTTTCAACAACAATGTGTTGGAAATAATTCTGTATTTATGATATTTAGTCATTTAGAGCTGCAGAAACTTAAAAAGAGTTTGGGACAAACAATGTTTATCATCTTTATTATAGATGAATATGAATTAATGTTACAATATTTAACAAAATGTGAATCACTGCATTTGACCAAAGTAAACTTTGCTGGAATAACTAGAACAACTGAGTATCTTTATCACATTGTGTCTTCATTTTATATTTAATCAGACAGACTTCAGACATTCTGTCAATCATACATTTGTCACTCAAAAAATTCAACCATAAAATCATGAAAACTTTCCACTGGCATCTTCATCATCCAAGACTGATTAAAGTCCAAAAGTCCTATCAAGATAAAATCAATAAAATAAGATTAAATATGATACGACCGTAGCAAGTGTCCAAGAAAATGACAGACTCACGATACAAAGATGCTTTTCATTTAAATACATTAACAATAACATGTCAAACCTGTAAACTTAGGTTTTATTATTACTGATTTGAACAGCTAATAGGATTTGAGAAACCTGATGCCATCCAGATAGATCAACTCAATCAGCATAAAAAATGTTAACAGATAAAAGTATTTCCTTTGCTTTCCAAATGTTAATTGTTTTAAATGTTCTGTTTTGACACTTTCTTGGATAAAAATGTGAAAAACATTTCTTGGTTTTGCTTCAGAAACAGCATTTTTGATGTCACCCCACAAGTTCTCAATTGGATTAAGGTCCGCGGATTGGGCTGGCCACTCCATAACATCAATGTTGTTGGTTTGGAACCAAGATTTTGCTGGTTTACTAGTGTGTTTGGGCTCATTGTCTTGTTGAAACACCCATTTCAAGGGTCATGATTTGATATTTATCACATGCCATGATCCCTGGCATGTAATAAATAGGCCCAATACCATCCAATGGGGTTTACACTACACACATTCACACACACATTCATACTGGTGGCCGAGGCTACCAGGGCACACCGGTGCCACCTGCCACCATTGGGAATTCATTCACACACTGATGAATGCAGCATCAGGAGCAATTTGGGGTTCAGTATCTGCTTCGACATGTAGGCTGCCATGGTCAGGGATCAAACCACCAACCCTCCGATCGCTGGACGAACGCTCTACCAACTGAGCCGCAGCCGCCCCATAGTAGAGAAACATGCCCATATCATGATGCTGCACTGTCTTCACTGTGTGCTGTGGCTTGAATTCAGAGTTTGGGGCTCGTCTCACAAACTGTCTGCGGCCCTCGGACCCAAAAAGAACAATTTTACTCTCATCAGTCCACAAAATGTTCCTCCATTTCTCTTAAGGCCAGTTGATGTGTTCTTTGGCAGATTGTAACTCTTCTGCCTTTTTTCAACAGAGGGACTTTGCGGGGGATTCTTGTAAATAGATTAGCTTCACACAGACGTCTTCTAACTGTCACAGCACTTCCAGGTAACTCCAGACTGTCTCTGATCATCCTGGAGCTGATCATTGGCTGAACCTTTGCCATTCTGATTATTCTTCCATCCATTTTGATGGTTGTCTTCCGTTTTCTGCCATGTGTCTCTGGTTTTCCTCTCAATTTTAAAGCACTGGAGACCATTTTAGCTGAACAGACTATAATTGTTTGCACCTCTTTATAAGTTTTCCCCTCTCCAATCAACTTTTTAATCAAAGTACGCTGTTTGTCTTGAACGACCCATTTTCCTCAGGCTTTCAAAGAGAAATGCATGTTCAACAAGTGCTGCTTCATCCTTAAATAGGGGCCACCTGATTCACACCTGTTTTTTCACTAAATTGATGACCTCAGTGATTGAATGCCACACTGCTATTTTTTTTAACACACCCCTTTCAACTAATTGCCCAATTGCACAGCCTTAAGAGCTGCATATCACCAATGCTGGGTCTTGTTGGTTTTCTGAGAATCTACTGCACCTACTGGTACCTTGTTTGCCATGTAGCAATAAAAAATACACTAAAAACCTGGATTAATCTGGTTAGTCACATTGGACTATTATTATTTTGAAGACTACATCACACCTAAATATTTTGTTTTAGCTCTTCTTTAAATAAAGAGACATTTTAAGGTTTTGTAACAGATTCTCTTTTTTGTATGAAAACTCAACATGCTTATTCCTTTTTGTATGTATAAGGCAAAAATGAAGACATGGAGAAAAATGCAGTTTTCCGCCCTCTATAACCCGTTATAAATATGAGGAGGATATGATTTTTATCATCTATTATTATGTTTTATATTTCACCTGCATACTGCTGTTTATTTGTGCAATAATAGTAAATTGAAGTCTGTATACTTTTGCGTCTGTTTGTTTTTTAAGATTGTATATTTACTAAAGTCCACATATTTTTTTGTTTTTCCACTATTTTTATAAACATTTATACCGAATCCCTCTGGGGATCAATAAAGTACTTCTAATTCTGATTAATATGGAGCAGACAATTTTTTCCACAGATAACAACATTAAGCCTTAATCACTGTTTCAAAGTCCCGATCGCCAGTTGTTTCTCCTTTGGTTTAACAGATGTTAACGCTGCAGGTGTACATCAATCCATGACGCACAGATCTCTCTCCTCAGAGAAAAAACGTGTGTGGGAAATCCTTTCAGCATAAATCAGGTGTGGTGAATAATTGATCCCGTATGTGATGTTTAATTGGGATAACAAGTAATGCGTAAGCACAGTTTGCGAACGTACTTTTCTAGTTTTGGGATAACGCCATATTTCAGCATGAAAGCTACGTACTCTTTGATACATGAGGCTCCTGGTGAGGATTATATATATTCTTCCTCACAGCAGAATGGAAGTATTTCCATGTCCTTTGTTTTTACACATATAACTATAAATTGTTGTGGTGTTTTGAATTATTATTTACTTTAATGTCATCTGCTGGTAGAATGAAGTATGACAGTGTGTCCTGTGATGTGCAGCTTGTTGTAATGACTGAGCATGTTGTGTTTGTGTGAAGGTGTGGACTCTGCTATGGATCAGTGTGAAGACGGAGAGGAGGGAGTCCCTGTATACTGCAGGAAGTCCATCAAGGATCTCCGGTTGTTGTTTGAACCTCCTGAGCTCAGAAATGTGCAGCAGTCTGCAGTTCCAAGGTGAGCATGGCTTGACACTAACGTTTTTTTTCGCCAGCTACTTTGGCTCATGGTTTTTAGTTATGCTTACCTGAAAGATCGTATCAGTTATGCAGAAGATGAGCTCTGTTAACCCTCCACAGCTGCGCTGTAGGAAATTATTTGGCCACAAAGGTTGGCTTTTAAAGTTTCCAACAAAGTGTTCTGGACATATTTTATTGCATCAAATGTTTGAAATGTGGTGAGTGATTGTATGGGTATTAAGGAAACACCTAATTAACTTAGCAGATATTGTCAGTGATTGGGTTTTTATTCGATGACCTTTCTAGTTTGAGGTCAAAGGCACAGTTACAGTCACCAACCCATGATTAGGACATGAGTACGTAAATCAGGAAGGTATGAAACATTTTTTGAAAGGAAATGCTCATCATCACAGTTACGGATGTAAACATTAGCTTAAAATAGGTGTGTTATGTAGTGTTATGTGTGACATGTTATGTCTGTTTAAATAAAATGGCACCATGCCGTCTCTCTTCAGATTTTGTCTTTAGTCCTTTTTAAATATCTCATGGCTTTATATAGCAGATAAAGTTCCACAGTTGTAAAATGAATGTTTTACTTGTTATCAGGTGAAACCCCAAAGTTTTAAGACACAATTATAGCGTTAGATTATTTGCAGATAATTTTATTGAGACTTTAAACTTTTTCTCAGGATCCATAAGCAGAGACCGGACTCTCCTGAACCCAGCTGTGTGTCCATGAAGAGTGACCGGTCTATGTTTAAACCTATTGACTTCAGAGATGGACACCACTCAGCTCAGCAAAGGTAAGAATCTAAACTCATGGTACCCTTTTTCTTTGTAGACTTTCAATCTTGTAAATTAATTCATTTTTGGGTTCCCATGAGGTGTTTCTTTGGGTTTATGCAGGATGACATAGTTTTCGGGGGTTCTGCTTTTAAATCCATCAGGGGGAAGTGGCACAATGTGTTTTTCACTTTAATTTTACAATTTTTGTTCAGTACTTTTTAAATTTTGTGAGGGGTGAGATCAGCTTTAGCTTTAGTCAACTTTTTTTGCTCTTGCTATAAACATACTGGCCAAATCAGCAGAGGCAGAGTGTAGAGGCCCCCTTTCCAAGTTAGGTGTACGCCCGCCACCAATTCTGGCATTCATGGACAACCTCAAAGTATGTCCACAACATTGGCCCCAGGCTGCAGATGGCTGCTGAAGAGCCTGGAGAAGCTTGTCTCATGAGCACAGATGAGCTTCAAACCAACAAAGGCCAGGTCCTTAGTGCTGATAAAAGGAAAGGTGGCTAACCCCCACACCACATAGAAAGACCTACTGGTAACAACCCTTGCTCAGGCCTGGAAGAACTCCACAGAGCCTGTAACCTCCTGCACCTGTAGCTTCATGCCCAAGTAATCCATCAGAACAGCAAATTAAATGGCCTCGAACCAGCTAGATGGAAGAATGACGGCAGTTTGAGGATGTGAGCACAGTCCCTTGGACACTTCAGCCAAAGAGGATGCAGACAGGGGGCTTGAGTGTATGATAATTATTATCCTTGGAGCAGAGAGGTTTGGATTGGAGAAAAAACAATAGGGAAGGACCCCTCAGTTAAGAACCAAAGGGCAGCAAAGATTAGCCAGCTACGCTATGTTCTAAGAAAAACTTAACACTCTCTGAAGGTTAGATTCTCACAGGCACCTCGAAAAGAGAGGACCAGCGAGCAGGTACTCTTCATAGTGGACCCGTTTGGGTTCTCTAGGTAGCTAAGTGGCTGAAACGCAATGGCAATTAGATTATTTACAGGTAATTTTATTGAGACTTTAAACTTTCTCTCAGGATCCATAAGCAGAGACCAGATTCTCCTGAACCCAGCTGTGTGTCCATGAAGAGTGACCGGTCTATGTTTAAACCTATTGACTTCAGAGATGGACACCACTCAGCTCAGCAAAGGTAAGAATCTGAACGTATGGGACCCTTATATTACACTTTACTTTTAGGTTAAGTCAACTCTCAAGAGGAAACATGTATGAGCCATATTTCCTCATCACCAGTGTCCAATTTGTTTTTCTCTCTCACCAACTGTCTGGTTTGTTGTGTTGTATTTTTTCTTCGTAAACTTTCAATCTTGTCAGTTTGTTAATTTTTGAGGTTTGGATTGGAGAAAAAACAATAGGGAAGGACCCCTTCAGTTAAGAACCAAAGGGCAGCAAAGATTAGCCAGGTGCGCTGTGTTCTAAGAAAAACTTAAATCTCTCTGAAGGTTAGATTCTCACAGGCACCTCGGAAAGAGAAGACCAGCGAGCAAGCAGCCTTCATAGTGGATCCTTTGGGTTCTCCAGTCAGCTACTTGTCCAAAATCACAGTGGCATGCTTTTGTTACCCAAGGAAGATGTTTACATGTATCTCCACAACACACACGTGGAAACAGAGAGAAAAGAACCTGGGTGCCTGCCAAATCCTGGTGAGGCCACCAGCACCAAACATTGAGCAGTTGAGCACCTTTTTGCTGCTCAGTGTGAAGGGAAAGGTGTTCTTAAGCTATATTGCCTGAAGCCTGATTGAATATCTCTTAAAGAACCAGTACCTCCATACAGCAGTGCAGATGGGGGGGATTCCTCAAGTACCTGGGTTCCTTGAACATACAGGTGTAGTCACCAGCTGGTCCGCGAAGCACTATAAGAGAGAAGAAATCTATCTGTGCTTTGGTTTGACCTGACCAATGCTTATGGCTACATAAACCAGAAGCTTTTTTGTAGCTGCCCCAGATCACCACCATGTCCTAGGGGAGGTCAGAGACCTTATACTTTAGTCAGCTTTTTTTGCCCTTGCTATAAACATACTGGCCAAATCAGCAGAGGCAGAGTGTAGAGGCCTCCTTTCCAAGTTAGGTGTACGCCCGCCACCAATTCTGGCATTCATGGACAACCTCAAAGTATGTCCACAACATCGGCCCCAGGCTGCAGATGGCTGCTGAAAAGCCTGGAGAAGCTTGTCTCATGAGCACAGATGAGCTTCAAACCAGCAAAGGCCAGGTCCTTAGTGCTGAGGAAAGGAAAGGTGGCTATCTCCCACACCACATAGAAAGACCTACTGGTAACAACCCTTGCTCAGGCCTGGAAGAACTCCACAGAGCCTGTAACCTCCTGCACCTGAAGCTTCACGCCCAAGTAATCCATCAGAACAGCAGCGGGTTAAATGGCCTCGAACCAGCTAGATGGAAGAATGACGGCAGTTTCAGGATGTGAGCACAGTCTGTTGGACACTTCAGCCAAAGAGGATGCAGACAGGGGGCTTGAGTGTATGATAATTATTATCCTTGGAGCTGAGAAGTTTGGATTGGAGAAAAAACAATAGGGAAGGACCCCTCAGTTAAGAGCCAAAGGGCAGCAAAGATTAGCCAGCTACGCTGTGTTTTAAGAAAAACTTAACACTCTCTGAAGGTTAGATTCTCACAGGCACCTCGAAAAGAGAGGACCAGCGAGCAGGTACTCTTCATAGTGGACCCGTTTGGGTTCTCTAGGTAGCTAAGTGGCTGAAACGCAATGGCAATTAGATTATTTACAGATAATTTTATTGAGACTTTAAACTTTCTCTCAGGATCCATAAGCAGAGACTGGATTCTCCTGAACCCAGCTGTGTGTCGATGAAGAGTGACCGGTCTATGTTTAAACCTATTGACTTCAGAGATGGACACCACTCAGCTCAGCAAAGGTAAGAATCTGAACGTATGGGACCCTTATATTACACTTTACTTTTAGGTTAAGTCAACTCTCAAGAGGAAACATGTATGAGCCATATTTCCTCATCACCAGTGTCCAATTTGTTTTTCTCTCTCACCAACTGTCTGGTTTGTTGTGTTGTATCTTTTCTTCGTAAACTTTCAATCTTCTCAGTTTGTTAATTTTTGAGGTTTGGATTGGAGAAAAAACAATAGGGAAGGACCCCTTCAGTTAAGAACCAAAGGGCAGCAAAGATTAGCCAGCTGCGCTGTGTTCTAAGAAAAACTTAAAACTCTCTGAAGGTTAGATTCTCACAGGCACCTTGGAAAGAGAGGACCAGCGAGCAGGCAGCCTTCATAGTGGATCCTTTGGGTTCTCCAGTCAGCTACTTGTCCAAAATCATAGATGCCAGCTTTTGTTACCCAAGGAAGATGTTTACATGTAACTCCACAACACACACGTGGAAACAGAGAGAAAAGAACCTGGGTGCCTGCCAAATCCTGGTGAGGCCACCAGCACCAAACATTGAGCAGTTGAGCACCTTTTTGCTGCTCAGTGTGAAGGGAAAGGTGTTCTTAAGCATTGTTGCCTGAAGCCTGATTGAATATCTCTTAAAGAACCAGTACCTCCATACAGCAGTGCAGATGGGTGGGATTCCTCAAGTACCTGGGTTCCTTGAACATACAGGTGTAGTCACCAGCTGGTCTGCGAAGCACTGTAAGAGAGAAGAAATCTATCTGTACTTTGGTTTGACCTGACCAATGCTTATGGCTCCATAAACCAGAAGCTTTTTTGTAGCTGCCCTAGATCACCACCATGTCCTAGGGGAGGTCAGAGACCTTATACTTCAATCAGCTTTTTTTGCACTTGCTATAAACATACTGGCCAAATCAGCAGAGACAGAGTGTAGAGGCCTCCTTTCCAAGTTAGGTGTACGCCCGCCACCAATTCTGGCATCCATGGACAACCTCAAGATGTTCATCAGCTCACTAAATGATGCTGATTACATCAAAGCAACAGGGCAAGAAGTGGAGAATCACCTGAGGGCAGTAGACAAGACTGGCCTCCCAGACACATTCAAGACCGAGATCTACCAGCACACAATCCTTCCTCGAATCCTGTTGCCTCCTTTTGTGTATGAACTCTCAATGTCCACAGTCGGTCAGAAGATCAACCAGTATCTCCACAGGTGGCTGGGGCTCCGTTTGGGTCTAAGCAGTATTACACTATATGGGCAGGAGAACAGACACACACTACTACTCAGCATTGTTAAGGAGGGGTTATGGTCACATGCACAAGAGAGGTACTGCTGTACAGAGATTCCGGGGAACCTAAGGCATCTGGTGCCGAAAATTGAGGTGAGGACAGGGAGGTAGTGGAATGCTTTTATGCTATGAGTCCTGGCTTTGGCACAGGATGCTTGTGGGCCATGTGCTGTTAGGAAGGGCTGGGTTAGGCAGCAACCCATCAAAATGCTGAGACCAGGCACTGGATCACAAAATAGGCTGGTCCTCAGCATATCAGGTTCCTTATTCAGTCAGTTTACGATGTGCTTCCAACCCCAGTGAACCTCTGCTGCTTGGGAATAGCCAACACCCATGCTTGCTCCTTGCGTTCTGGGACTGGGACTTTGGAGGACATTCTCAGCTGCTGCCCAAAAGCCCTCAGAGAGGGCCATGACCATCTGCTCCATGACCAGCTGCTGAAGACAGGAGCTGTGTCCATCTGCTCAGCCATCGCCCTCTCCAAACATCAGAAACCAGCAAAACAGACCATCCACTTCATTAAAGCTGTAGAGACATCAGGACGACACCAGAGGGCACTGACAGGTCTCCTGGCAATGGCCAACGATTGGCAGTTGATGGTGGACCTGGGCGAACAGCTCCAGTTCCCAGAATTCATTATAACAGTCAATCTGAGACCAGATATAGTCCTCCTGACAGAAACAACAAGACAGGTGGTCATGCTTGAGCTCACAGTACCATGGTAGGACCAGATTTCGCAGGCTACAGAGTGAAAGCGAGCCAGGTAAGCTGACCTGGTAGACGACTGCCACAGACAAAGGTGGAGGACTTCCTTCCTGCCTGTTGAAGTTGGCTGCAGAGGATTTGCTGCCGGAATAGTCTGCAGGGCATACAATCTCCTGGGCATCGCAGGTGTCCACAAAAGGCAGACCATCAAGCACAGCATTGAGGCAGCAGAGAAGGTCTCAAGATGGTTGTGGTTAAGGAGGAGTGAGCCGTGGAGGAATGCTATTCGGACACAAGTCAGGATCTGATCAGCCCCGGTTTCAGAGGATTTCAGTGTATATATATATATATATATATATATATATGTTATATCATCTGCCTCTCATCCACATACACACACACACACACACACACACGCACATACACCTGTGATGCCTCTGTGCACATCGTTGTACATTTGTGTTTTTCTTTGTTGTTGTCTGCGCTGTATGTCTGCTGTCTTTACTTGTGGTCCACATGGTGTAGTGTATTTGTTCCTCATGTCACCTTGTTTGTTACGTCATTTCACCAATAAAAAAAATTAATTAAAAAAATCAGAAAAACATCAGGATGATCATGTTATTTGACAACTGTATCGCTCGCAGCGCTGGGACCAGCAGCTAACTCTCTAACTTTCTGCCACCGGTTAGGCTCCGCCCAGAAAATACATCATCATTGTTGGTAAACAGTAAACTGGTCTATTAAAAATGATTTCCTACTGTACAAGCCCGCTGTGAAAGCGCACTTTCATACTTTCATTTTCATTATTTATTTATTTGATTAAACTCTTTTAATTGTTCCATTCAACATTTTCAGAGTGAAGATTTCAACTTTGAATAATTTGTGACCGAACAACTTCTGCACGCATGTTTTATTTACAGACTTGATCCAGAGACCTCAGAGATCTTGAGTGGTCAGCGTTCACAACAGCAGGACTCTATATTTATGGTGTGTATTGGAAGTGTACAGAGTTACAACTGGCACCTACAACCATAAACAAAATACTGAAATATCATTCTGATCAGAACATTTTCCATCCTGTACTCCTTCAACTGTTTTTCTGTCTTTGACAGATGAACTGGAGTTTTCTTCTTTTTCTTCTTTTCTTCTTCTTGTACTGAAAGCAACATTTATGTACTATTCTGTTCCAGCTGCTGGAGGAGAACATTGTCAGTTTTGTGAAGAACGAGCTGAAGAAGATCCAGAGAGTCCTTAGTCCAGATTTCCCAGAATGCTTAGAGAGTCAGAGGGAGGATGAGGAGGTGTTGGACGGTGAGGATGAAGAGCAGAGGAGGAGCAGCAGAGAGGCATTTCTGAAGATCACACTGATCTTCCTCAGGAGAATGAAGCAGGAAGAGCTGGCTGACTGTCTGCATAACAGTAAGAGGATTTTAGTAGATTAAACATGAAGGAACAAGTTTGTATCACGTCTATGAATTATTCTTCGCTGTCGCCAGAAACTGTCCTAGAGCGATGAGAGCAGGTTAAAAAAAACACTTTGATTTCTTTAACTCTAAACTTATCAGATTTATAGCATCCAATTAGTAATTCAATATTTTTCTTTGTTCATTAAGGAACTGTTGTTCCAGTGTGCCGTCGTAACCTTCAGTCTAACCACCAGAAGAAGTTCCAGTGTGTGTTTGAGGGAATCTCTAAAGCAGGAAACCCAACCCTTCTGAATCAGATCTACACAGAGCTCTACATCACAGAGGGAGGGACTGCAGAGGTCAATGTTGAACATGAGGTCAGACAGATAGAAACAGCATCCAGGAAACCAGACAGACCAGAAACAACAATCAGACAAGAAGACATCTTTAAAGCCTCACCTGGAAGAGATGAACCAATCAGAACAGTGCTGACAAAGGGAGTGGCTGGCATTGGGAAAACAGTCTTAACACAGAAGTTCACTCTGGACTGGGCTGAAGACAAAACCAACCAGGACATCCACTTCACATTTCCATTCACTTTCAGAGAGCTGAATGTGCTGAAAGAGAAAAAGTTCAGCTTGGTGGAACTTGTTCATCACTTCTTTCCTGATATCAAAGAAGCAGGAATCTGCAGTTTTAAAGAGTTCCACATTCTGTTCATCTTTGACGGTCTGGATGAGTGTCGACTTCCTCTGGACTTCCACAACACTGAGATCCTGACTGATGTCACAGAGTCCACCTCAGTGGATGTGCTGATGACAAACCTCATCATAGGGAATCTGCTTCCCTCTGCTCGCCTCTGGATAACCACACGACCTGCAGCAGCCAATCAGATCCCTCCTGGCTATGTTGACATGGTGACAGAGGTACGAGGGTTCACTGACCCTCAGAAGGAGGAGTACTTCAGGAAGAGATTCAGAGAAGATGAGCAGGCCGGCAGAATCATCTCCCACATCAAGACAACACGAAGCCTCCACATCATGTGCCACATCCCAGTCTTCTGCTGGATCTCTGCTACAGTTCTGGATCTGTTGAAGACCAGAGAGGGAGGAGAGCTGCCCAAGACCCTGACTGAGATGTACATCCACTTCCTGGTGGTTCAGTCCAAAGTGAAGAACATCAAGTACGATGGAGGAGCTGAGATAGATCGACACTGGAGTCCAGAGAGCAGGAAGATGATTGAGTCTCTGGGAAAACTGGCTTTTGATCAGCTGCAGAAAGGAAACCTGATCTTCTATGACTCAGACCTGACAGAGTGTGCCATCGATATCAGAGCAGCCTCAGTGTACTCAGGAGTGTTCACACAGGTCTTTAGAGAGGAGAGAGGACTGTACAAGGACAGGGTGTTCTGCTTCGTCCATCTGAGTGTTCAGGAGTTTCTGGCTGCTCTTCATGTCCATCTGACCTTCATCAAGTCTGGAGTCAATCTGATGGCAGAAGAACAAACAACTGCCAGACAGCCAAAATTCTTCAGAGAGAAACCTAAACTAAAACATCTCTACCAGAGTGCTGTGGACAAGGCCTTACAGAGTCCAAATGGACACCTGGACTTGTTCCTCCGCTTCCTCCTGGGTCTTTCTCTGCAGACCAATCAAAGACTCCTACGAGGCCTGCTGACACAGACAGGAAGTAGCTCACAGACCAATCAGAAAACAGTCCAGTACATCAAGAAGAAGATCAGTGAGGATCTGTCTGCAGAGAGAAGCACCAACCTGTTCCACTGTCTGAATGAACTGAATGATCGCTCTCTAGTGGAGGAAATCCAACAGTCCTTGAGATCAGGACGTCTCTCCACAGATAGACTGTCTCCTGCTCAGTGGTCAGCTCTGGTCTTCATCTTACTGTCATCAGAAACAGATCTGGACTTGTTTGACCTGAAGAAATACTCTGCTTCAGAGGAGGCTCTTCTGAGGCTGCTGCCAGTGGTCAAAGCCTCCAACAAAGCTCTGTGAGTAGATATATGAACAACATGAAACATGCTTTCTGTAATACAAGACAAGTAAAACATTTTGTTCACGTTCATCTGTAATCCTCTCCAGGTTGAGTGGCTGTTACCTCTCAGAGGAAAGCTGTGAAGCTCTGTCCTCAGTCCTCAGCTCCCAGTCCTCTAGTCTGAGAGACCTGGACCTGAGTAACAACAACCTGGAGGATTCAGGAGTGGAGCAGCTGTCTGTTGGACTGAAGAGTCCAAACTGTACACTGGAAACTCTCAGGTCAGTATTAAACTTCTCCTAAAGTATCACACTGGTTTTGAAGAGCCATTTCCTTTAGTTAATCTCCAATTTCATTGATACAGAAAAATCTCAAATCTACCTGCTTATCTTCGGTTTGTTTTTTTGTTTGTTTGTTTGTTTGTGTTATTTGTCATTAGCAAACTGAAAAACAAGACACAGATGATAATCAAATTACATTTTAAACACAGTTATTTCAATTATGTACATCTCTGTTAAAGCTGACTGTCAACCACAAATCTGCACAGACAAATGTCTCTTAGCTCAAAAAATAAAATAAAATTAACACACTAAAATAGGAAATTTAGATAATTGAAAACATGTCCAAACAAGTTAAATATTTAAACCAATGCTGATGAATGTCTACATTTCTTTTAAGGGTAACGGGCTGTAACCTCTCAGGGAGAAGCTGTGAAGCTATGTCCTCAGTCCTCAGCTCCCAGTCCTCTAGTCTGAGAGAACTGGACCTGAGTAACAATGACCTGAAGGATTCAGGAGTGGAGCAGCTGTATGTTGGACTGAAGAGTCCAAACTGTACACTGGAAACTCTCAGGTCAGTATTAAACTTAGTTTAATGTATCACACTGGTTTTGAAGAGCCATTTCCTTTAGTTAATCTTCAATTTCATTGAAACAGAAAAATCTCAAATCTACCTGCTTATCTTTGGCTTGTTTTTTTTGTTTGTGTGTGTTGGGCCTACGCAACGGGGCATCAAATATGTTGAGGTATTTCATTTCATTTCACCTTTATTTATTCAGGGAGGGCCAATTGAGAGCAAGCTCTCATTTCCAATGGCACCCTGATTACAGCACAAATACAATTCAACACATTACAATACATATCCATAATAATATATACTTAAGAGAAGCACATAATGAATTCAACAAGCACATGTACATTCAGAAATCATTAGATCAATAAGAATGTCTTTAAAATGATTAAAATGAATCAGTGTATCCAACTGAAGCTGAGACAGTAGATTATTCCATTTAAAAGGAGTGAAATAAACAAAAGCGAATTTCCCTACCTCCGTTTTAACAGCAGGGATATTAAGAGCCAGCGGGTTATTTGAACGAGTGGGATAGTTAAAAGATCTGAAGCTCAGTAGGCTCGATAAGTAGAGTGGAAGTTTTTTTAGTAGTGCCTTATAAATAAACAATATACAGTGTTGCTCCCTTCTTAGAGCCAGGGAAGTCCAAGCTACATTCTGATAGAGATGGCTATGAGGGGTCATGAACCCATCACCACTAATAAATATAATAGCAGAATGATAAATTGTATCAAGTGGTTTAAGGACAGGCATGCATAAATAATGTCACCATAATCTAAAACAGATAGAAATGTAGCATGCACTATCTGCCTTCTACAGTGCTGAGGAAGACAGGATATATTTCTATAAAAGAATAACAATATAGGCTTCAGCGTCTTTAAGAGTGCTGCAACATGTAATTTAAAAGACAATTTATCATCCAACCAAATACCCAAATACTTATAACAAGAAACCCTTTCCAAGGGAGTCCCATCTTCTGTGTCGAGGGTGAACTTATTTAAGTCAACAGTACGTTTTTTGGTAAAAATCAAGTACTTTGATTTTCCTGGATTTAGAACCAATTTAAGGTTAGAGAGAGTTCTCTGGATAATGCAGAAATCATCTTGAAGATTATTTAGAGCGTGTTCAACTGATGAAGGTTAATAATAAATGATTGAATCATCAGCATAAAGATGAATTAAGTTATTAGTGACACCACAATTAAAATCATTGATATAACAGAAAAAAGCAGAGGTCCTAAAACCGAACCCTGCGGTACACCTTTGTATATGTTTAAAAATTCTGATGTAAAACCATTGCCAGCCACAGCTTGGGATCGATCAGATAAATAATTCTCTACCTATTTACAAGAGTTATAATCAAAACCAATATTATGCAAATGCTCAAGAAGGATGGTATGGTCAACCGTATCAAAGGCCTTAGAGAGGTCTCTAAGAAGGGCAACACAATCAAGATTGTTGTCTAGTGCTTCAGCAATATCGTTCACAACCTTAGAAGTAGCTGTAACAGTGCTATGCCCAGGCCTAAAACCAGACTGAAAAACATTTCAAACTGAAAATTCAGATAACAAAGATCTAATTTGGTTGCTAATCAAGCGTTCTAAAATTTTCGCCAAGCAGGGTAATTTTGAGATTGGACGGTAATTATTCAATTAATTTGTAGGGCCACCTTTGTGCAGGGGAATTACAAATGCTGTTTTCCATATATTAGGAATACAACCAGTTAAAAGGGTTAGATTAAAAATGTGCAAAAGGATGTCAACAATAACAGGTGCAGCTCGTATAAGAAGTCGGGTATTCAACTGGTCAGCCCCAGTTGGCTTCCTAGGATCAAGACTACACAGAGCACTGAGAACTTCAGATCTAAAGGGCCTAAAAGAAAAAGATATGGGGACTAGTATTTGCAAGAGTAGGATTAAAATTGCTGACCGAACTGGTAGTATGAAAGATATCACCTGCAGCAATAAAATGTCTGTGAAAAAGAAGACATTGTTTTTTTTTATCAGAAATGGAGATGGAGCCCTGAAAAATCTGAGTGGGTAAAGATGAGGTTGTTCTATTTGAGAGCGTTTTGATTGTTCTCCAGAACTTAGATGGGTTACCAGAACAATCTGATAAGGATGTGACATAGTAAAGAGATTTAGCATTACGTATAGATACAAACATTTATTACGAAGATGACGAAAATATTTCCAATCACTAGTTAAACCTGAGGTGCAAGCCTTATTCCAAGCAGTATCCCTAGCATGCAATAATTCAGCAATTTCTTGTGAGAACCAGGGGTTGCATCTGTTCTTTATTCTCAATTTCTTAAAAGGGGCATGTCTATTTGCTACTGAATTAAAAGCTATAATAAAATTATTTAAAGCTAGGGTAGGATCAGAGAAATATCATTTAAAAAATCCTGGTCCACAAACTTTTTTAAATTCCTCTTTTCTTTTTTGTAATGAACTTTTTATTGAAGTTTAACAAACAAATATTACAGACAGGGAGGAATACATTCATTCAATCAGGGAGCCATCAAGGCCAGGAATTCACTCCCTAAGTTGTTTTCTTTCCTTTTTTTTCAGTAAATGGGTTGAAAAAACAAACAAACAAAAAAACAACAACAAACAAACACAACCACAGATCACCACACTGACACCTCTCAACAGATAAGCACACCAAATCAATGACAACACTGCGTTGTGACGGCAACCATTAACCCACAGACAACCAGTCAGTAAAAGGGCTCCAAGTGAGCATATATTGATTCAGTTTATCCAGTAGGGAGTATGTCACCCTCTCGTAGGCAGATAACTGTGCCATCGTTGTAGTCCATTCTTCATAAGGAGGTGGCTGTTTTTTCCTCCAGTGTCTTAGTAGTGTCCGTTTTGCTGTAGTGAGAGCTAAAATAATCTATCTTTTTTCAAAACATGTAAAGTCATTGTCCTTAAGCTCAGTGGTCGATCCCAAGACACACACTTCTGCAGAGATTTGAAACCTTTTGCACAGGACTTCAAATATCACCTGATGAATGTTGTTCCACCAGTCCTTAAGCGCTGGACATGTCCAAAGTATATGTAGTATAGAGGCACCATTCCCGTCACATCTCCAGCAAGAGTCTACAGGTATTAAGTTCCATTTATAAAGTTGTTGTGGCGTCCGATGCTGTTACGACCCTGACAGAGCAGAAAGTAGTCCAGGGGAATATAGGGAGGCAACAATTAAAACAACGACAAAGGTAACTAATGACCGTCTGCAATCGCAGGGATTTATTCACCAAAAACACAGGTATCACAAACAAAAGGCTTTCTTAAGAATGACACGACGCCGGCCAGAAACGTCCACACCGCACACACAGCGCACACCACGACCCACTGGCTGCAGGAGCACACTCCTTACTGAAATAGCCGGCCGCTGTCAATCAGCTTATCACCTAATTGAGGCCGAGAGGTAATGGGAAAAGAGAAACAAAAACAACAAGCCATACCCAGGCCCGTAACAGATGCCATCTATGTAGTATTTTCAATTGAATAAATCTACTACCCATTTCTTTATACATTGTATTGATGTTATTTAAACATGACTTCCAATCTTCAGGAGATATGTCTATAGCCAAGTCACCTGCCCAGTGTTTCTTAACCTTGAGCAAAGGGTCACATAATTGTTCCTGTAATAAACTAACAATCTTAAAAGTAATGCCCCTACCTGAACTTGATTTATTTAGCAGTTCCTCAATTGGGCTGCCTTTAGGGCAGGTAAACGGGCCTCCTATCCATTTAGACAGGGTGCTTTGCATTTGGACATATCTCCAATATTGATTACGAGGTAATTTGTATCTATCCACTATTTGGTTAAAGCTTAAAAATAACTTGGTGTTACTATCAAATAAATGTAACATGTAGTTTATCCCTGCTTTTTGCCAAATAGGCCAGTTAACTGTTTTGTTCCCGATTAGTATTCGCTTGTTATTATACATAAAAAAATAAAAAAAAAGTCAAAGAAAATTGACCGGCTCCATTGACATAGTAGTATCAGAATAATCATTACATTATAATTAGGAGCCCATCAGAGTTTAATATTTAACCCCAATTTTATCTTTAGCTCAGCTTTCCTTTATAATCTTCCTCTTAACGAACTCCGATGCTTCCTTGGCCGAGGTGAAGCGGTGACGTGCCCCGTTATGTTTAATCTCCAGGGTGGCAGGGAAGCGGAGCATGTATTCTACTCCTCTATTCCTCAAATCGGTTTTAACTTGCTTGAAGGACGCCCTCCGCTCAATGGTCTGCTTAGAGTAGTCTGGAAAAAACATGATCCTGGCTCCTTGCCACATGATCTGACCTTTTTCCCTGGCTGCTCTTAGTATCTCCTCTTTCCCCTGGTAGCGGAGCATGTTGATCATCACGGGCCGCGGTCTGCCCCCCTCTCTCTGCTCTTGTCTCGGCGGGCCAGTGGGAACTCGATGTGCGCTCTGTATCTCCAGTGTCGGGAACCGATGCTCCAGCATGACTGGGATTTCTTGTTGTAGAAAATGAATCATGTCGTTCCCTTCTTTTAACTCCGGTATGCCAAGGATTTTGATATTGCAGCGTCGTCCTCTAATATCCAAATCCTCAATGCGCTCCTGAAGTTGTTGTATTTTCTCCTGGAAAGTTTTGGCGTGCTGCTTGGTTGTGTCAGCGGTGCTTTCCAGTGCGGCGACCCGTTCTTCTGCCTCGTCCATGCGGGAGCTTAACGAGCTAATCTTCCCTTCAATGTCCTCCACAATAGTCTTGATTTCTTTTGTATCCTTCTCGATGTTCTGTGTTGACATACGGATTGCTCTTATCTCTGTAGCAAGGAAGCTCAGCGAGGGCTCCTCAGCAGCAGCTGTACTTGACATAGCGGCTGCATGCAGTGCAGCTGGAGTGTCGTCTGAAGCCTGGCTAATATAGTCATCCATTTTCTTGCTAGCTCTCGTTGACCATGCTAGTGGTGAATCCTTGAGGCCCTGAAGCATCCGGAGTTCTTGGTTAGACATTTGTATTTTGCGCTCGAAAAGAAGAAAATATATCCCCGTTACTGAGACACTATAATTCTTGTAGAATAATAGGAATAATTATCCATAGTATCGATTTTTTGTGTCGGGTTTTACAGAGCAACTCTCTACGCCGCCATCTCCGTCGAGAGCCCATGTGATCCTCCCTTTTAAATTCCTCCTAACAATTAAATGAGGCTTTGATTTTACTTGTTTAACATCTCTAATACAAGCAATTGGACAATGGTCACTAAAATCAAGCGGGAGAACCCCAGATAATTTAAAATTATGTGGCTTATTTGTTAGTGTAAGATCCAATAATGTAGAATTCCCGAGATTTGATGGGTCTGGTCTTGTAGGAGCAGATATCAGTTGAGAGAGATTTAAGCCAGTGCACAGATCTTTTAGACCATCAGATGCGTTACTAAGCCAATCAAGGTTTAGGTCACCCATTAAAATGATCTCGGAGGAAAGGTAAGATGAGATCAGATTAGCCAAATCAGAAATGGCAGTTGATGGTGCAGACGGGGGACGACAGACACCCAAGACAGTGATTTTTCCACCGTTAGCACTGTTACTTAAGGAGACACTTAAGGCCAAGTATTCAAAGCATTTTGGCATGGCCACAGAGTCAACAACAGTTACAGAAAAACTCTTCTTAACAAAAATGGCCACACCACCACCTCTTGTAGGCTTACATCTATCTGTTCTGAAAACATTATAACCATCAAGAGCAATATCATTATCACAATGGATTATCAATCCATTTTCAAAATCAGACGCACATTCATATGAATAAAACTCAGTCCATTTTGCACCTTAAAATATGCCTGAGACTTAAGGACAGATTTAGAAGATACCTGCTGTGAATTGCAGCACTGAATAGTTATTGTTTTAATCTTAATTAAATTAGAAGGGTTTCTGAACGAAATCTGCTTCATTTGATTACCAAACCATTTAGTACTCGAATTTGGAATAGCATAAGTAGACAGTGGGGTAAAAACAAGCTCAGGTCTTTCAGAAATCCTCACAGGAATGAGAGAGTCATACATGGGGAGAGCCCCACCATTTTTTACAGCATTTTTTACAGCAGCAACAAGACCCGCACTGTCAGGTACAGGGCTGTGAGGAGAGCAGGTTGTAGACTGGGCAGGGTCTTGCTGCAGACAGCATCAATGTGAACTAGAAGCAATGAAATTTATAAAGTTGCGAGTCAACTTTTCAGCCCCCATCTTGTTCAAATGTAGACCATCCACTTTGAACAAGTCACGCTCAGTCCAAAAATAATCAAAATTGCTTATGAAGCCAAGTCCAGTGGCAGTGGCAAAGTTGCGCATCCAGTGATGTAGACTGTAAAGGCGACTGAAACGCTCTGATTTTTGTTGACAATGGGGGTATTGGGCCAGACAAAACACAAATCTTCCCAAGACTTTCAACTGTGTTTACTAGTGATTCCAGATCATGATGGAGTTTAACAGATTGTCTAGACATAACATCATTTGTACCCGTGTGTAACAGGACATGATGAACAGAAGGATGGAGATCAATAACGATAGGAATTAGCTCTATGAAGTCAGTTGTTTCCCCACCAGAGAGACACTGAGTAATAGAGCCTGGGAGATTCACGTTTCTAATAATGGAGTCACCAATTACAAGAATTTCCAGAAGCTGGTCTTTACAGCCTTTATCATACACAGACAGTCTAGGCGACAGGAGTACAGTTAGAGTCACCGGCACAGATGACGTCATCACTCACCGTCCCGGTGAGCGTCTCCACGAATGCCGGAGGGAGCGAGGACTGTGGGGCAGGGAGAGGGGGCCAGGATTCAACATCGGTTACTGGTGGAGATGGTGAACATCTAGCCTGTTTACTATGGGACATCGGAGGAGTAGTTGGAGGAGTACGGCGCTTTCTGCCCCGCGGGTGAAGCGCGGCTGGAAGCTCTGGCATGTTGTTTGAACGTGTAGCCGGTAGCATTAGCTCAGCTAGCGGAGCGAAGAAGCTTGACAGCGAAATGAGGCCATCATCATGTTCTATATCAGACGTAAACAGGGGGAGAGAAATC
The DNA here is from genome assembly GCF_030273125.1 of Centropristis striata. NCBI lineage: Eukaryota > Metazoa > Chordata > Actinopteri > Perciformes > Serranidae > Centropristis > Centropristis striata. Next base: position 33,266,838 of record NC_081534.1, read on the forward strand.
CGTTTCTGCGTCTTATCAACAGACGACCATGAGGAAGAGTGAGCGTCCGATATGCGGGGGACATCAGGGTTGGCAGATGCGGCGAGGACATCTTCGGGAGCCGACGCCGCCAAGGACAGAGTGAGTGTTCGGAGCTTCGAGGATTGCCAGGCGGGAGCACAGGTCGGATTGCCGCTGGAGGAGCTCATTGGTGAGACGTTCTATGGACTGGAGTTCCCCCTTTAGGACCATGAACTCTGTGGTGGGAGCCATATGCAGTGGCGAGTTGGTCTTGTTCTTGTTAGCCCGCTTGCGCTAGCACGCTATCGATCGGCGGCTAACTACCTCATTATTTGAGAGTCTGAGCACCTTTTATTAGAACATTCAACACTGTAATGTTGACTGTAAAGCCTGATAGAGAAGCTTCAGATTTCTAAAGCTGTTTGTCCAACAAACCGGCACTTATGAGAGTCTACGCAGGAGAGAAACAGATACCAATTGCCTCCATCACGGGTCACCAAAAATGTTGGGAATTAAGGATGGCTCTTTTATGAATAAATGACGACCTTACACAGGCCGTCAAATATGTTAATAAAAGGGCGTTATCATAAATGCTATCCCTCCCATAAGGATACCAAATATGTAGGGATGAACCTGAGCAACACTTATGTGAGTCTCACGGTTCAAAAGTGTGGTTAGATGGCTATAAGAATTATTAATAATTATCATAAATAATTGTTAATTATAAGCATGAGTCCCACACAATGAGTCGTAAAAATTCTGGTGAATCCAGGCCTCTGGATTCCCTCCTGAAGAAGAGGGGTTGCTTCTCTGGGGAGCGGTGGAGAGAGAGAGAGAAGGGAGGGAGGACTGGCTCCCTTGTAGCAGACCAGTGGACCTCCTGTAGTGTCAAGGTGCCTTGAACAATGAGGTGAACTGGGAGGTGTCGTAAATTTCGAGCATTCTGAGAGGGAAGTTCTTGAGAGGGGACAAAATGGTGCTGACCTGCCATTTTGTGAGTTGACTCAGAAAGTGGTTTCATTCAGTCCACAAATGTTAAAGTCCACAAATGAACCCAAGATTCACCTGTGGTACGATCCCAACATTTGTTTGTTTGTGTTATTTGTCATTAGCAAACTGAAAAACAAGACACAGATGATAATCAAATTACATTTTAAACACAGTAATTTCAATTATGTACATCTCTGTTAAAGCTGACTGTCAAACACAAATCTGCAGAGACAAATGTCTCTTAGCTCAAAAAATAAAATAAAATTAACACACTAAAATAGGAAATTTGTATCATTGAAAACATGTCCAAACAAGTTAAATATTTAAACCAATGCTGATGAATGTCTACATTTCTTTTAAGGGTAACGGGCTGTAACCTCTCAGGGAGAAGCTGTGAAGCTCTGTCCTCTGCTCCCAGTGCTCTAGTCTGAGAGACCTGGACCTGAGTAACAATGACCTGGAGGATTAATTATTAATTATTCAGTTAATCTTTTTTCTTCCGCTCATCCTGCTTTAGGCTCATGTTTGGGAAGACTGTCAACATCTTTTGAATTTCCTGTCCTCTGATTTTTTCTATCAGTCTATCAGGCTGTCTGATCTCAGAGGAAGGCTGTTCTTCTCTGGCCTCAGCTCTGAGCTCCAACCCCTCCCACCTGAGAGAACTGGACCTGAGCTACAATCATCCAGGAGACTCAGGAGTGAACCAGCTGTCTGCTCTACGAGAGGATCCACACTACAGACTGGAGACTCTCAGGTATGGACAGACAACAGGAGCTTACACTGCAGGTGTCTCCAGTTTCTTTATTTAAATTTTCTTCAACTCTTTCTTAGAACAGGAACCGTGAAAACAAGCTTTCATACCGAAGTTCATTATTGACCTTGACAATAATAATTTGAATGCCATGTGTTGTGGTTTCAACCTCTGGACAGAGATTCTTTCATTAAAAAAAAATCAAATATATATTCTGGAGAATATATGTATGAGTCATCAATATTACATGCATGCAATTACATTGTAAATGGTTTTCTGCTGGGGGAAAAAAAGTCTTTTTTTAAAGCAGAGACTGTCCCCGGAAAAAAAACACCATTGTTTTTATTTTTTTCAAACCTTAGAAATCTGCCCTAAAAGGCTTACATTCCGACAGCCCTTTGAGTGCTCTGAGTGTGAGATGTGAAAAAATAAAACTTTGTCATAGAGCTAATCCATCACCAGAAAGGTCTAGGCCTGGAGAGTAACATATATCAATTTGAAGGTTCTATAATATTCTTGCTTTGAGATATTGACCTTTGAACCTTAACCCTGGGGCATATTTTAATTATTATAACTAAGAGACAAAAAGGGTTACAGACATGAGACCTACTGTTATAGAAAGGTGTTGACATGGACTATAATGTGAGCATAGTCACTAAGGGGTGGGAGTGGGGGGGCTTCAGGATATAGGGTTGTGAAAACCTAATTCTACCCAATATATGGAATATCAAACACTGTCTAATGAATAACTACACTGCATGTATATTATCTATGCTAAAAAAAGACGTTTGTTTAATGAAGATATTTTAACTAAAACAGGAGAGCAGCGCTGACTGCTCTGCTCACAAAATGGAATGGAAGCGCAATTCAATGAGATCGCACCACATCCGGTAGGATCGCACCACATCCGGTAGATTACAAAATAAAATACCGGACAAACATAGATCGTAACTCGTAGATCGTAACTCGTCACTTTGTCAACATTAGTGTCTCCCGCTGCAACAGAATAACATGTTGATCAGCAAATCAACCTCAAACACAAGGCATGTAATGGGCGAAGGTTTGATTCGTTAAATACACATTGAGTGAATATTTAGAAAATAAAACATATATTTATCGCTAGAAATGTAATCAAAATCCATTTTTATGCAGAAACAAAGTCAAAATATTGATTTTTTTCACTAAAATTAAGAGAACTGTCCGCCATGTTTTTTGTTCTGACCGCCGGAACCTTGAAAGTCACGTGACTTGGAACAAACCAATAGGAAAAAAAATCCATGGAATAGCCGCGGGATCTGACTGTCATTAACTTGCATTGTAGGGAAATCCGTGTAAGTTTCACGGAAATTTGAGTGATTCCGTGGCTATTCTACGTATTTTGAGTTAAGCAAATCCGTGGCTATTCCACGGATTTCTGTGAGACCATGTTGTCTATGGTGCCAGATAAGCAAGAAAAAGAGCATTAGTGTTTGAAATGACCAAAATGAAACATATAGATGTCCCGTTTTTACAAGAAACACACAGTGATGTTGGTAACGAGGCAGACTGGAGCAGAGAATGGGAAGAATTCATTTTAAGTCACAACACCACCCTCAGTGGAGGAGTGGGCTTCCTATTCTCGCGACGTTATACTCCAACCTCCCTGGAGGTCAGACATGGTGTGGAGAGGAGGTGCCTTTTAGTAAAGGCTATTTTTGAACATTTTAATATTGTTTTTATCAATATTTATGCTCCAAACAAAGGTACAGAGAGGAAGCACTTCTTTGAGAGTTTGAATGATATTTTAAATGGCATTAGCTCGGAGGATTATTTATTTGTGGGTGGGGATTTTAATTGTACTGAAAATTATATTTTAGATGGTAACCATGCAGAGCCTCATCCAGTATCCCAGCATGCCTTGAGGCAGCTGGTCTCCTCCCGTGGCCTGGTGGACGTGTGGAGAAGGATGCACACAGGCTGCAGACAGTATACATGGTCCCATGTTAGTGAAAACAGAATCTCCTCAGCTCGACTAGATCGGTTTTATGTTTTTAAGCACAGAATAAGTGCTGTGAAAATGTGTTGAATTTTACCAGTTGGTTTTACTGATCATTCTCTGGTTTTATGTAGCGTTTTTATTAGAAATATTTCATCCAAAAGCGCCTATTGGCATTTTAACTCAGTTTTAACTGTTGATAAATCTTTCAAGGAGGCTTTAAGCTTTTTTTGGAACGATTTTAAACAGAGAAAAAGCGAGTTTGTCAGTCTGAGGCAGTGGTGGGACCATGGAAAGGTTCAAATTAAGCTTTTATGTGATGTGATGAGATCTGGAGATTGATATTGTGGATCTCGAGTGTGAAAGTGAGTCCACGGGAAATCGAGGATATTTTGAAATCCTCAAGACTAAAAAGATGGCGTTAGCCAACCTGCTGGACACTAAAGTACAGGGTGCGCTGGTCCGGTCCCGGGTTCAAAACATTAAGGAGATGGATGCTCCATCAAGCTACTTCTTTGGACTAGAGAAGAGACAAGCGCAGAGGAAACAAATTCACTCTCTGCTCTCTGAGACGGGGCAAGAGCTGACAGAGCCAGGCCTGATTAGGAAGAGAGCTGTTGAGTTTTACGCCTCACTATTCAAAAGTGAATTAAAAGAAAACGAGGATCTCATGGAAGAGGTCTGTGGTAGACTGCCTCAGTTACCTGAAGAGACCAGTTCACAGCTGGACAGGCCACTGACTCCACAGGAGCTCTACGCTGCAGAGCTGCAGGGGCCAAAGGCTCCAGGCATTGACGGCCTTACTGTGGAGTTTTATAAGGCTTTCTGGGACATCTCGACCCACGACCTTTTAGATGTTTTTAATGAAAGCTTGGTGTCGGGGTCACTGCCTTTGTCTTGTCGGAGAGCCATAATCACCGTCTTGCCAAAGAAAGGGAACTTGCAAGACATCAAAAACTGGCGTCCTATCTCTCTCCTCTGCACAGACTATAAAATAATGTCCAAAGTCTTGGCCAATAGGCTGAGAGGAGCCATGGAGCAGATTCTCCCCCGGGACCAGACGTACTGTGTGCCCGGCAGGTCCATGGTAGATAATATCTACCTCATTCGGGATGTTATGGAGGTCTCCAGTTCATGAGGCATAAATACAGGATTGATCTCATTAGATCAAGAAAAGGCTTTTGACGGCATTGAACACGGCTTCCTCTGGGAGGTCATGGAGAAGTTTGGGTTCAGCGCTGGTCTCATAGCCAGGATCAAAGTCGTTGTACAGTGACATTGAGAGTGCGCTGAAGATTAATGGTAGCTTGTGGTAGTATGGTAGTAACTAATTTTTTTAATAAGTAACTGTTTGTTTTTTATGTGCCAACTGTCAATAGAGTGCTGTTTAAAAATAAAGATACAATCTTCTTCTTCTTCTTCTTCTTCTTCTTCTTCTTGTCTTTTCTCTCAGAAATCATGCAGACAGTTGACTCAGAAGAGTTTCAGCCTGTTTCTCTGTCACACTGACAAACTGAGGAGCTCTGCTTCATGTTGAACAGCAGTTAGGACTCATGTTGGATAGAAAATCATTGTGACTGTGTTTCTTCCTCCAGGGTGGACCATGGTGGAGAGCAGTGGTTAACACCTGGTCTGAGGAAGTGTAAGTGTGATATTTATTCATTAAAACATGACTGAAAACACGTGTCATCATTAAACTTTATAGAAATGAACAACATCAGGACACACAGAAAGAATAAACCCTTCAGATGAGTCTGATGATAAACTGCTGCTGTGTTGTGTCTTTTTCGCTCCATCAGATTTCTGTCAACTCACACTGGACACAAACACAGTAAACAGAAGACTCAAACTGTCTGAGAACAACAGGAAGGTGACAGCAGTGACAGAGGATCAGTCATATCCTGATCATCCAGACAGGTTTGACTCCTGGCAACAGCTGCTGTGTAGAGATGGTCTGACTGGTCGCTGTTACTGGGAGGTCGAGTGGAGAGGAAGAGTTCATGTAGCAGTGAGTTACAGAGGAATCAGACGGAAAGGATTCAGTAAGGACTGTGTGCTTGGAGAGAATGATCAGTCCTGGATTCTGTACTGCTCTGATGATGGTTACTCTGTCTGCCACAATAACATTAGAACAGACCTCTCCTCCTCCTCCTCCTCCTCCTCCTCCTCCTCCTCCTGGTCTGGTAGAGTAGGAGTGTATGTGGACTGTCCTGCTGGCTCTCTGTCCTTCTACAGAGTATCCTCTGACTCTCTGATCCACCTCCACACCTTCAACACCACATTCACTGAACCTCTTCATTCTGGGTTTGGGTTGTTCTCTGGTTCCTCAGTGTCTCTGTGTCGTCTGTAGGACAGAGACAACTTCCTGTCCTGTGGTTTAAATGTTGGACAAGGCTTCACTTTGGCTCATATATAATTCACTGATTGTTCCTTTAATATCAGACTTTTTATTGTGCAGGAAAATGTTGAAACGATCTCCTGAACTTGTTGTGTACAAACTGTGTTGAACATTTGTTTTTATGAATCTATTTCAGTTTTTAAGACACTGAATGTTAAAACTGTGTGTTTGAGATGTCTGACCTGCTGGTGAACTCTTGTGAAGAAACTGAGGCAAAACTTTGACCTTTGACATGTCATTTTTAGATAAAGGAGTTTGGGTCTGTTTTGCACCAAATTAATGTATATTGCCTCATTTAAAACATGCAAATCAAACCATCAATAAAAAAATATATATTAGTAAATAATGTTCTGTCTGTTTTTACACATCCGGTCACAAACATCTATTTCAGTTTTATTTATTAACTTATTTGTTTTTTCCCTTTATTTTTTACTCTTAAATGAATACACTTTCCCTCCAGTTTTAATGCTTTATTTAAAACATTTTTAAACTTTTAAACCTTCATTTTTCTAAATTGATTAAATTATTATTATTATTATTGTTATTATTATTAATAATAATAATAATAATAATAATAATAAAGACATTAATAAGTTTCCTCCATTATGAAAATCAAAATAAAGAAATAAACTTTCCCTCCAGTTTTTTTTTATGTTTCTAAATTATCTTCAATAAATAAGTAAATATAAATAAAATAAATAAACCTTCCCTCCTCTCTAATATACTTTCATGTTTCTAAATAAATTATATTCAGTAAAAAAATAAATAATAATATATGTATATATATATATATATATATATATATATATATATATATATATATATTCCCAGTTAATGATTCTAAATAATATTCAATTACTACATAAGTAAATATAAATAAAATAAATGAATGTTCCCTCCAGGGCTCTCCCCAGACCGACGGACGAGGCGGCCCCCAGGATCAGGTTATAGGGTGATAACTAAATGGGTTGCAAAAGTTTAAGTTAAAAAAAAAAAAAATTCTGCTCCCCAGAGACACTGTGATTGATTCTGCTGAGACCAACGGTGATGTGACAAATACTCACTGAGCAGAGAGGAGAGGACAGGAGACAATACTTCAATATGTACAATATGTGGAGAAAACTTCATTTTTAAATTGTGAAATTCAGGACACGTGTGAAAGGAAAATGACTCAAACTGTGTCTCATTGGTGAGACTGTTTGTCCTTTACATCTTTCTTTAGTCACCACCATTTAGTGGACAGATAGTCAAACTACATCACCTGATTTCTCTCACTCTGAAACACGTCACTGTTTACGAAATTTTTATCCCATTTTTATTTATCACCCAGTTTGTCCTATTTCATGATCCTGGGCGCTACCTCGTCCCTGAACTGGCCACATGCTTCCTCCCATACATGCAGAGTTAGCAGACCGCTTCTTGTCACCTGAGATTCCCCGACCGACCAGAGGGAGGCTCTACAGCCACCAGGATCAATGCATGTTTTTGTGAGAGGTCCCTGTAAGGGGATCCACCGTGCCCCTCACTGTGAAGTGTTGAGGGTTTGACTTCCTCAACTTAGACACTCAAACACACCAGGAAGAAGAAACGAGCAGCTTTTTCTCTCCCAGAGTTTCCTCGGCACATGAAGGTGGAAAGTGTCTTTAAGTCCTACCAGAGGAATCTGTAAATGTTTTACAGTTGTTGTTTGTCGTGCTGCGTCACTGTTGAACTGCCAGAACTTCCCCTTCTCTCTTCCTCTAGACTGATTGATCTCTGGCTTGCTGTTGTCATGTTATCTCAGCTTGTGACTGCTCCAGCGAGGGTCTTTATAGGGACCCAGTAGTATCTCATGTGGTGTTAGAACCATCATTGGTATTGTGTGATGTCATTTCTAACTAAACAGATGTCTGTCAGCTTGCATTCAATTCATATCCTGGAATTAATCTAAAATGCTTATTGTAGGTACGCTATCTGCTCATTAAATACTCAAATTTTATAACTATATTTCCTTTTAATCGTGTACTCTTAACCTTCTGCCTTAGAAAAAATGTTGGACCACCTGCAGCACTACTATTGGGCCCGGGTGGGCCTGGGCCCACCCATTTTGACCCAGGCCTATCGTGAGTAGTGAGTGATTTTTTTCCCGCTGTTCATCCAGCTTGGGAAAGTGAGTGAAAGCTTCTCAGCCAATCAGCGGCTTCTACCCCACGTGTGGACTCTTAAGCCCGCCCACAGGCTGCATCGTCACCAGCAAGCGATCCAATGAAATGAGTGAAGTTCGCGTGCAAGCTTTTCAAGCAAACTAAATACAGACAGGCTAGTTAAAATAAAACTTAAACATGGCAAAGCAAAGGAGCTTGTTTTCCTTTAAATTTACACATAAACGCTCCGAGGAGCAGGAGGAGGAAACTCCTGGCAGTTTGCCATCCAGCTCAGACGCCCTCTCTCCATCACGTCCTCTCGTAGCCACACCCTCATACCAGCAAGGCAAGTAACAGTTAGGCCAACATTAACGTTCGTGTCTGGCTGTCTGGAAGCACATTTTCTAGAGGGAAAATAAAAATAATATTGGCAGTAGGCAGAGGTAACTTATGATAGCGTTTTATGTGTTATAGGAGACAGGGTTCAGCAGCCGAGCACAAACGGCGTTCCCCAAGAAGACCTGTCACAACCTCCGCTAGACCTGTCATCCATAGATGAGCCGGCAAGCCAGCCCAAACTCCGGAAATTCCCTGCCACACAAATATCGCGGAAAGATAGGAGTTTTTCTGACAGGTGGTACTCAAAATTCCCGTGGCTGGAATACAGCATCTCAAGAGATGCTGTTTTTTGTAAGTCCTGTCGTCATTTCCCTGAAGCAGCATATGGGGATAGATTCATTAACACAGGCTTCAAAGACTGGAAACATTTATCTGAGGGTTGTGGCAAACATGAAGCCAGCAGGGCACATGCTGCAGCACTGGGGAAAATGGGTGGTTTTAAGCAAAGACACCTGCCAGGACGGGGAAATATTATTAACCAGCTGAACAACGATGCGAGCAACAAGTCCTTCATTGAAAAACATAGACAGCACATCATGATGGTAATAGATCTCGTCCTGTTCTGTGCAAAACAAGAAATCCCATTGCGTGGGCATCGGGAAAACCCAGACACGTTAAACAAGGGTAACTTTTTGGAACTACTTGACCTGGTTTCCAAATATGACCCAGAAATAAAAAGGCGACTGGATGAATTACCCAAGAACGGTAAACTACTGCACCACGACATACAAAACGAGATACTGGAAATCGCAGCATCACTCCTTCTAAAAAAAATATGGCAGATTTGCATGATGAGCCGGACACATATTATGCTATTTTAGCAGATGAGTGCAAAGACTTGTCAAAAAGAGAGCTAGTGGCAGTATGCGTCAGATACCTGCACAACGCCACATTGAAAGAACGGGCTGTGGGATTTGTGGAAACGGACAACATGACTGCAGAGGCAATATCGGCTAAGATTTTGGAAGTGCTGGAGCCATTGCAGCTGGACCCGGGGCTGTGCGTCGGATTTGGGTTTGACGGCGCATCAGTCATGTCGGGGAACAGAGGAGGGGTACATGTGATACTGAAGAAGACGTTTCCCCACGCTATATATGTGCATTGTAACTCACATAGACTTAACCTTGTCCTGTGCACAGCAGCTAAAGTGTCTCCTGGCATTTCAATGTTTTCGATGTTATAAACAGCTTGCATACCTTTGCATGACTGGGGCGCACAGACATGCCAAATTTCTGGAAGTTCAAAAGCAGATGCGACCAGGGCAAAAAACACTGGAGCTGGAGAGATCCTGTGATGTGAGGTGGAGCTCATGGTCAAATGCAGTCAGTAAGGTGTTGACGCTCCTGGGACCTATTTTGGAGACCCTCGCCACATTCTCCGAAAGTTCTGGCCAAACAAAGCTTGAAGCTGACTCCCTACTGCACCAAATGCAAACGAAAAAGTTTTTGTTTCTGCCTGTCGCTTTCCACCAGATATTTGAAGTCAGCGACTACGCCACCAAGGGCTTGCAATCGTCCACACAGTCAGTTACAGATTGCATTGATCTGATTGAAGGGCTCAAGGAAAGCTACACCCAATTCAGGAATGAAAATGTTGCATTTGATAAAGTAATGGCACTGACAGATGAGCTGATGAATCAACATGAGATTTTGCGCTGGGATATCAGTGGATCACGCAAGAGGAAGTTGCCGGCCAAGTTAGACAACACGCACGTTGATTCTACTCTGGGCAAATCATCACCTGTACAGCAAAACTCGGACCTACAGAAATTATGGAATGACATCCTGGACAAGCAGATGATGGAGCTGAACACTCGTTTCAAGCCCGACACATACGGCTTTATGAGAGCCGCTGCTGCCTGCTTGCCACGGTCAGACACCTTTGGACGCCTGCGCACACTTTTCCATCATCGTGGAAGACGCAAAGCACACTGTGTTTGTGCAGCAGCTTAAAAGAAAAGCAAAGGCAAATATGACCACAAACGAGAAAAAAGTGCTCGACGCATGCCCCCGTGATATTTTCCCCAACATGAATGGTCTCCTCCGGGCTCTCCTCACATTGCCAATGACGACATGCACTGTGGAGAGACTCTTTTCAGCTGTCAATCGGGTAAAAACAGGCACCAGGGCAACAATGTTGACAGGTAGACTGAACTCTTTGTCCCTGCTTTCACTTGAAAGGGAATTAACTGATTCACTTGAATATAAAGACATTCTTGCTGTGTTCAGCATGAAACCCCGCCGTCTCCTGCTGTAACAAGCCCCAAGTCCCACAAGCAAGTTTGAGTTTAACTGTGTACATGTGTGATAATTGATCAGTTATCTCGTATTGTTATGATGTTGTTCAAATGGTTAGATATGGTATTCTTATAGTATTCTTGTAAATCATTTTGAATGGTTTTCTTGCTCTTTGTGTTGCAGTCGGATTTAATGCTGCTGTTATTTCATGTCTAATTCATGTCGATCCAGTTCTTCTATCATTCTGTATTTTAAAAAATCAGTTAAATCAATTTGTACAGTTCCCTGCCCGCCGTGCTGGATAAATAAATGGAGAGAGAAACAGACCCTCCAAAGATATAATTCCGTTTCAGTCTTTTTGTGCATTTAACGTCCAAAAGAGATAAATGAAGTTACTGCCAAGGTGTATGTCTTGTCCGTTTCAGCACTGAGCTGAGGACAGCGACACAAGAGCCACACAGGTAGGCTACTGATTCGCTGCCCTCAGTGCGGCAGAAAAGCACTGAAACGGAGATGAAGGGGAACACTTTTTTTTTTTGTGGCTTATTTTAACTGTCCCATCCCAGGAGTGTGTGTGTGTGTGTGTGTGTGTGTGTCTGTGTGTGTGTGTGTGTGTCTGTGTGTATAGACCCCAGATACTGTTCTTGTAGAACAGTAGATCTCAACCTTTTTGAGTCGCGACCCCCAATTTAACATGCATGTTGTCCGTGACCCCCGCTCACTGAACACAATCTCACACGCAGTTCAGATCACCCAAAAAAGAAACAAAATTACCAAAAAAAGGAAACAAAATGACCAAAAAAAGACACAAATTGACCACAAAATGATCAAAAAAGACACAAAATGACCAAAAAAAGACACAAATTGACCAAAAAAAGACACAAATTGACCAAAAAAAGGCACAAAATTACCCCAAAAAAAGGCACAAAATTACCCCAAAAAATACAAAATGACAAAAAAAAGACACAAACTGTCCAAAAAAAGACACAAAATGACCAAAAAAAGACATTAAGTGACCAGAAAGACTAAATCACATTACCACATGAACACTTTAACACAGTGGAGACAGAGCTGACTTCCAAAATGATTTGGCGACCCCCAGAAATCATCTCGAGACCCCAATTGGGGTCCCGACCCCAAGGTTGAGAATAGCTGTTGTAGAACACTGCACACAATCACACCTTCCTCAAATATCTTTCTGCCACTTTGTATTGTTTTATTAGAAATAAGTCACTGAGTATAAACCATATCATGAGACCTTTGTGATAATGTTTGATCCTGTTAATGTTTAACTTGAGTTCACTCCAAAGTTCAGAGCTGCTCTGTCATCATATTTCCTTAAAGAACACTTTAGTCTGGAGATGAGTTCAGAGAGTTCCTGCTGTCAGTTACATGTTTGTTCTTTCTCTGGTTGGTTTGAATTCATTTCACCTTCCCTCGTCAGCGTGATGCAGATTATTTTCACCATCAGAAGGTAAAGTAATCAAACGTTTTCATCCTGTTTGTGTCAGTGTGAGTTAAACTGATCTTTTTTCTGGTTTTGTTGGTATTGTAAATGACCAAAAAAAGACACAAAATGGCTAAAAAAAGACACAAAATGACCAAAAAAGACACAAATTGACCACAAAATGATCAAAAAAAGACACAAAATGACCAAAAAGACACAAATTGTCCAAAAAAAGACACAAAATGACCAAAAAGACACAAAATTACCCAAAAAATTAACAAAATGACAAAAAAAGACACAAAATGGCTAAAAAAAGACACAAAAAATTAACAACAAAGACAAATTGACCACAAAATGACCAAAAAAAGACACAAAATGACCAAAAAAGACACGAAATGACCAAAAAAAGACATAAATTGACAAAAATATGCACAAAATTACCCCAAAAATAAACAAAATGACCAAAAAAAGACACAAAATGGCTAAAAAAAGACACAAAATGACCAAAAAAGACACAAATTGACCACAAAAAGACACAAAATTACCCCAAAAATAAACAAAATGACAAAAAAAGACACAAATTGTCCAAAAAAAGACACAAATTGACCAAAAAAAGACACAAAATTACCCAAAAAATTAACAAAATGAAAAAAAGACACAAAATGGCTAAAAAAAGACACAAAAAATTACCAAAAAAGACACAAATTGACCACAAAATGACCAAAAAGACACAAATTGACCAAAAAAAGACACAAAATGACCAAAAAAGACACACAATGACCAAAAAAGACACAAAATGACCAAAGAACACACAAAATGACAAAAAACACACACAAAATGACCAAAAGAAGACGTTAAGTGACCAAAAAGACTAAAAACACATGAACACATGAACACTTTAACACAGTGGAGACAGAGCTGACTTCCAAAATGATTTGGCGACCCCCAGAAATCATCTCGAGACCCCAATTGGGGTCCCGACCCCAAGGTTGAGAATAGCTGTTGTAGAACACTGCACACAATCACACCTTCCTCAAATATCTTTCTGCCACTTTGTATTGTTTTGTTAGTAATAAGTCACTGAGTATAAACCATATCATGAGACCTTTGTGATAATGTTTGATCCTGTTAATGTTTAACTTGAGTTCACTCCAAAGTTCAGAGCTGCTCTGTCATCATATTTCCTTAAAGAACACTTTAGTCTGGAGACGAGTTCAGAGAGTTCCTGCTGTCAGTTACATGTTTGTTCTTTCTCTGGTTGGTTTGAATTCATTTCACCTTCCCTCGTCAGCGTGATGCAGATTATTTTCACCATCAGAAGGTAAAGTAACCAAACGTTTTCATCCTGTTTGTGTCAGCGTGAGTTAAACTGATCTGAGAACAGTAGAGATGGTGCTGATGTTGCTTTGTTAAAAGTGGATACAAGATCATTTAGTTTTGCTGGTTTTGTTGGTATTGTAAATCACACTACACTGTAAAAAGATAAACAATAGCTACTCAATAACATTGAGGCAACAGATTGCACGCAATATTATTAATTAAATCTAACTACGTTACAAGTTGAGTTAATAACAACTTAACAGGAAGTGCCTGTAAATTAAAAACGGACTAATTCTATTGTGTTGGATTCATTCAAAATTCTCTTGATTTAGAATTACATACACATAAAGATTATATTTAATGTGATCAGAATAAGTAGATTCCATCTCAAACATTTTTATATTAAAGTTACTTAAACAACTGCCTCAAAATCAAGGACGCATTTATATTTAATACATTTTATCACATATATTAAGTAAAATGAAATGACTACAGAATAATTTATTACAGTGTACGTTAGGGTGCATCAAATTTGAATGGGAATTTTTAATTTCAAAATATCAATTTGGCTGGGATTGCATTTTGTTCCACTTAACATAAAAATGACTTTTGCAAAGTTTTGAGGAATTCCATTGAGATTTAGGGGTGCCACCTAACAAATGAACTTTGGTGAAATTTCGAAAAATTTGCAATTTTTGGTCTAATTGCCAAAAGGTTGACCTGGAAATGTTGAGTACAGTGAACTTTTATACACTAACATGTTCTATAGGGTTATCAAAGCAAAAGTTGTTTGTTTGCCCTTTGGGCAACTAGGGCATTTCCCAGAATTCAACTTTCAAGATTGTCCATTCATTTGTCCAATAGACGAAATGAATGGAAGTCAATGGGACATGTTCACATGGCCTTACCCTGAATTTTGTGCAGCAGTGATGGATGTTGGACACACATATAAAGTTTAATTGACTTTATTGCTAAACACAAGGTGCGTTACTGAGACACCCTCTCTAGTGGCTAACTCACTGGCAACTAACAGGGCCTAATGGTAAGAGCTGACACTAACTAAACTTGTGCCAGAGTCTGCTCCACTGAACAACATCACCAGGGAGAAAGAGAGAGGAAATGGAACCTGACCTCTGAACCTAGCCAGTGCACCACAGCAATGTTTGGCTGTTGGTAGGTCATGCTCAACTGCCTGCTGCACTATATAGTAGTAGTGGATAGTAGTAGTGTACAAGGATGGTGATAGTAGTAGTGGTCTAAGTGGTAAATGGATGGACTGCACTTATATTTTATCCAAAGTGCTTTGCACTACAGATGGCGCATTCATTCATTCACCCATTCACACTAGTGCCACCTGCCACCATTGGGAGTTCATTCACTGATGAACGCAGCATCGTGGGCCTTTTGGGGTTCAGTATTGCCCAAGGATACTTTGACATGTGGCTGCCATGGTCAGGGATCGAACCACCAACATTCCAATCAGTGGGCGAATTGCTTTACCAACTGAGCCACAGCCGCCTCTAGTCTATGATGTGATAGGAGTACTGGTCTGTGGTGATGTGATAGGAGTACTGGTCTGTGGTGATGTGATAGGAGTACTGGTCTGTGGTGATGTGATAGGAGTACTGGTCTGTGGTAATGTGATAGGAGTACTGGTCTGTGGTGATGTGATAGGAGTACTGGTCTGTGATGATGTGATAGGAGTACTGGTCTGTGGTGATGTGATAGGAGTACTGGTCTGTGGTGATGTGATAGGAGTACTGGTCTGTGGTGATGTGATAGGAGTACTGGTCTGTGGTAATGTGATAGGAGTACTGGTCTGTGGTGATGTGATAGGAGTACTGGTCTGTGGTGATGTGATAGGAGTACTGGTCTGTGGTAATGTGATAGGAGTACTGGTCTGTGATGATGTGGTAGGAGTACTGGTCTCTGATCATGTGATAGGAGTACTGGTCTGTGGTGATGTGATAGGAGTACTGGTCTGTGGTGATGTGATAGGAGTACTGGTCTGTGGTGATGTGGTAGGAGTACTGGTCTGTGATGATGTGGTAGGAGTACTGGTCTCTGATCATGTGATAGGAGTACTGGTCTGTGATGATGTGATAGGAGTACTGGTCTGTGGTGATGTGATAGGAGTACTGGTCTGTGGTGATGTGATAGG
The DNA here is from genome assembly GCF_030273125.1 of Centropristis striata. Lineage (NCBI taxonomy): Eukaryota > Metazoa > Chordata > Actinopteri > Perciformes > Serranidae > Centropristis > Centropristis striata. Next base: position 33,282,639 of record NC_081534.1, read on the forward strand.
AGTACTGGTCTGTGGTGATGTGATAGGAGTACTGGTCTGTGGTAATGTGATAGGAGTACTGGTCTGTGATGATGTGGTAGGAGTACTGGTCTCTGATCATGTGATAGGAGTACTGGTCTGTGGTGATGTGATAGGAGTACTGGTCTGTGGTGATGTGATAGGAGTACTGGTCTGTGGTGATGTGGTAGGAGTACTGGTCTGTGATGATGTGGTAGGAGTACTGGTCTCTGATCATGTGATAGGAGTACTGGTCTGTGATGATGTGATAGGAGTACTGGTCTGTGGTGATGTGATAGGAGTACTGGTCTGTGGTGATGTGATAGGAGTACTGGTCTGTGGTGATGTGATAGGAGTACTGGTCTGTGGTGATGTGATAGGAGTACTGGTCTGTGGTGATGTGATAGGAGTACTGGTCTGTGGTGATGTGATAGGAGTACTGGTCTGTGGTGATGGCAATAGTAGTAGTGGCCTATGGTCATGTGATAGTAGATACTCAAATTTTAACTGTATATAGTCTAAATACCTAAAAATATGACTTAAATGACTTATGATAAATAAGTATACAAAGACACAACTACAGATATGATGGTAATATGTAATAATACATACCCAACACAGAAAGATCACCTCAAACAGAAAGATTACCTCAGTTTTCTTGAGCTCTAGTATTGTTTAACTCAGATCTCCATGGCGACCACTGAGCACTGTTAACCACTTTATCCAACAAAAACAGGTGTGCGGTGGCACCCCTAAATCATCATGTACTGGGGAAATATTTTGCATGTGTTGTTTCTACATATATTGGAACACTTTTAGCACCCAGCCATATCAAAATTCAAGAATTGTGTTTTTTGATGCACCCTAGTGTACGTGATCAGAAAAAACACTTGTGTGATGTTTAAGTTTTGACTGAATTATTATTATTTTTTTCATATTGAGCCTCGACTTTGTGCTGGTGTCGCAGTTATGTGTTAATATTTTGTCTGCAGCATTTACATACATTTATAGAGGAGAAGAAATATTAGAAATACAATAAAATGTTCCTGCCATCGACAATTATCTAAAGTTCCACCAAGGTTTGATTTATTACAGCAGCTATTCTCAACCTTGGGGTCGGGGCCCCAATTGGGGTCGCGAGATGATTTCTGGGGGTCGCCAAATCATTTTGGAAGTCAGCTCTGTCTCCACTGTGTTAATGTGTTCATGTGTTAATGTGTTTTAGTCTTTTTGGTCACTTAACGTCTTTTTTTGGTCACTTAACGTCGTTTTTGGTCATTTTGTGGTTTTTTGATCATTTTGTGTGTTTTTTTGATCATTTTTTGTCTTTTTTTGGTCATTTTATGTCTTTTTTTTGCCATTTTGTGTCTTTTTTTGTCATTTTGTTATTTTTTTTGGGTAATTTTGTGTCATTTTTTGTCATTTTGTTAATTTTTTGGGTAATTTTGTTTCTTTTTTTGTCAATTTGTGTCTTTTTTGGACAATTTGTGTCTTTTTGGTGATTTTGTGTCTTTTTTGGTGATTTTGTGTCTTTTTTTGATCATTTTGTGGTCAATTTGTGTCTTTTTTTGATCATTTTGTGGTCAATTTGTGTCTTTTTTGGTCATTTTTTGCCATTTTGTGTCTTTTTTTTGTCATTTTGTTTATTTTTTGGGTAATTTTTTTTTTTTTGGTCAATTTGTGTCTTTTTTTTGTAAATTTGTGTCTTTTTTTGGACAATTTGTGTCTTTTTGGTCATTTTGTGTCTTTTTTGGTAATTTTGTGTCTTTTTTGATCATTTTGTGGTCAATTTGTGTCTTTTTTGGTCATTTTGTTTCCTTTTTTTGGTAATTTTGTTTCTTTTTTGGGTGATCTGAACTGTGCGTGTGAGATTGTGTTCAGTGAGCGGGGGTCGCGGACAATATGCATGTTAAATTGGGGGTCGCGACTGAAAAAGGTTGAGAACTACTGTATTACAGGACTGTTTTTATCAATCGCAGTAAAAAAGACAATAATGTACGTCAGCGTGAATGTCCATGTAATTGTTTCACTCGTGCTACAGCAGCATTAACTGAACATAAAACAGTTAATGAATACGAACATGTAATTCATGCATCAAAAGATGATCTTTTAAAAATAATTTCCATCTGTAACTTACTGCTCAAATATTCAGCAAATTATACAAATTAAACTGGGTGTTAAAGAGTCACAGTACAGTAGCATTGCTTTTAACACATTTGTTAAATAAAATCCTAAAATATGCATGTCAGTTGTGTTTAATGTCGACTGTTAAAGTGAAGTATTTTGTTTTTAGGCGTGTCCGTCCACCCGTCCCATTCTGGTGAATCTCAGGAACACCTCAAGGTAACTATGAGAGAAGTTTGAAGTGGAATTTTGTCTTTGGTTGAACTGGATTTGTGAAACGTAACAATGGCCCAAACACTGTGTAAGAGCTCAGGAACCACTGGTGTTATATATGTATAAATATTTAGTATGTTATAAATGTGAAGAGCCCTCCTGCTTCCCCACTCTGCTTGGTTTGTTCAGTCTCCTCTTTGTTTGTTTGCTTTGTTTGTTAGTTTTGTTGTTCCCTCGTTCATTCACACATCTACATTACTGATTATTCACATCACATAACTTCATTCATGTGAATAGTTTAACCAAGCACGTGTGTTCTCCCTCCTTCTTTGTCTGGACTGTGAGTCAGTTCATGACAAAATAAGGCTCCATTCAGGCCCCGTTTACACCAGGACGTTTGCGGGTAAAAATGACAAAATATTTTATCAGAAGTGCCTTTCGTTTAGACGGTGACGGCGTTTTGGGGGCTTAAAAACGCAAAAATCAGTTGAATCCGCTCCACCGCAGCGTGTCCGTCTACACTGCCAAGACACAAAACTCTGCTCAGATCTGCTCACGTCACGTACGTGTTTACATCCATGCTCCAGTACAGGGAAATAAACAAATCAATCATACATTTATCACTCAAACAATTCAACCATAAAATCATGAAAACTTTCCACTGGCGTCCTCATCATCCAAGACTGATTAAAGTCCAAAAGTCCTATCAAGATAAAGTCAATAAAATAAGATTAAATATGATATGACTGTAGCAAGTGTCCAAGAAAATGACAGACTCACAATACAAAGTTGCTTTTCATTTAAATACATTAACAATAACATGTCAACCCTTACGTTGCAAAATACTGCCCAAAATTTTGCATTGAAATGAATGGGACGGCCGAAAACAAATGAGCGAAAAAGAACAATAATTGGAGATTTTTAAACGTCTACTTCTCCGGCATAATTTCACCTAAAGACTCCATTTAAACTTTAAACAGTAGACACAAGTCTTGTGTATCGGTGTATTAATCCACGTTTCGATAGGTCATATAGTTTTTTATCAATCCCTGTTCAATGACCATGATCATTGAACGAGAAATTCTGAGAATATAATGGGTGTGTATTGCACGGAATGTTCGTGTCACAGTGTGTGACATCATCACCAGAGTGTAGTGGGAGAGAAAAAATTGTCAAAAAATAAATTTTAAAACTGCGCTCCAGGCCGCAAATTCCTGTTTTTTTTTAAGAAAAATAAAAAAATAGCTTTATTAGAGCGATTTAAAAAAAACTGTTAGATCTCCCTCTTTCAGAAATCTTCCTGCGTTTTTAGTATGGGAGCCAATGAGGCTGTTGGTGGTGTTGGTGGATCATCTGTGCGTCGTACGCCCAAACTATAACTCTGACAGCTTTACCAGAGGATTGTGAGGGAGAAGACTAATTTTCCTACGTTTCTATGTATAAATTATTTCTGTAGAGTGGAATTTGCGGCCTGGAGCGCAGTTTTCAAATTTATTTTTTGACAGATAAAAAACTATATGACCTATCGAAACGTGGATTAATACACCGATACACAAGACTTGTGTCTACTGTTTAAAGTTTAAATGGAGTCTCTAGCTGAAATTATGCCGGAGAAGTAGACGTTTAAAAATCTCCAATTATTGTTCTTTTTGCTCATTTTTTTTCAGCCGTCCCATTCATTTCAATGCAAAATTTTGGGCAGTTTTTCACGACTTATGTCGCGAAAAATTCATTTTCTGTAGAGAAAAGTAATAGCACACCGATCCCGATCAAACCGCACGTTTTGATATATAATTTGTCCTGCAACTCTTCAAGTTGTGGGACTAGTAGCGGGACGAAATTGCGTCCGGAAGAGGAAGAAGAAGAAATCCACAGTATAACAGTAGTGCAGCACTGGTCCCTACAGTTATTGCTGTATGGGACCAGTGCTCGGTGAGATTGCCCCGAGGCCCTAATTACTGTGTCAAAATCCCGATCGCTGACTGTTTCCCCTTTGGTTTAACATGGAGATGTTAATGCTGCAGGTGCACAGCGATCCATGACACACAGATCTCTCTTCGAACTCTATTTGTTTAACAAATGTAAATCTATTTCAGTTTTAAAAACACTATGTTAAATTTGTTTGTTTTTAATAAGAAAAAGGACATTTGTATTTCTATCGTGTGTCTGTCTGGTTTCTTTAAGTATTCTCATCATTTTATGTGAACCCCAGGAAGATTAGCAGTGCACAAGCTAATGAGGTTAACGAAACACACATATCCTCAAATATCCTCTCTCTTAATCAGGCCAAAACTAACGAAACTTGGGAGAGAAAGAGCCCTAAAATTATAAGGCAAATGCATTTAGGGATCACAGCCAGTAGGGGGGATCATGTAACACACCAATAACATGAACATAAGAAAATAAGTAGCATTACCATGAAAATCCTTCTGTTTCCTCACTATATAGAGATATATATATTTTTAAACTCTAAATGAATGGCAAAGACAATGTCCTTATAAACACTAGGAAAACCCCAGTCCCCATATAGACCACTGTTCTTTAGTACAATATACATACACATTGTTGTTTTATCTACTTCTTCAAATATCTTCTACTTAAGTACATTAAGTAACGTGTTCTCTCACACACACACTGTCCTCATAAACCCTGTTTGAAACTATGTTCATCATACAGGCTGGAGTCCTCACACACACTGTAGACCATCACACTTCTCTCTGTCAGCTCCCACATGCTCCTCTTTGTTTGTTTGCTTTGTTTGTTAGTTTTGTTGTTCCCTCGTCCATTCACACATCTACATTACTGATTATTCACATCATATAACTTCATTCATGTGAATAGTTTAATCAAGCACGTGTGTTCTCCCTCCTTCTTTGCCTGGACTGTGAGTCAGTTCATGACAGAATAAGGCTCCATTCAGTTCGTGAGAGGACCTGTGTTTGTTTCAGCCTGATTCTAACTGCTAGTTCAGTCAGTGTTGTGTCACATCTGATGATCTTTGGTGTTTGACTGTTTCTGTGGAAGAATCAAACATGTTGGTTTGATATATTTGGTGATTGTAGTGATGAGTGAGAGCTCAGTCGCTTCTGTCATCAGTTTGGATCCAGTTTTATTAAAGTGTGCTCAGAACCAGTTTGGCTTTTGGTTTGGAGAGCTCTTCTGTTTAAAAAGCCTTTCTTGTTGCCAGGAGTTGTGTGTGCCATTAGTTTTATTGTTGAAGTTGTGTTGCAGTATCAAGGGTCACTGCAAACTGACAAACATTTTACTGTCACTCATTAAGTGTTTGAAGTTCAGAGTCTGAAGTTATTTACAGGTGGGGTGGTTAGATATCAGCAGGTAATAAAATGTAATTAAATATGATACAGGAAAAGTTCTCAGAGCATTTTCAACAATAATGTGTTGGAAATAATTCTGTATTTATGATATTTAGTCATTTAGAGCTGCAGCAACTTAAAAAGAGTTTGGGACAAACAATGTTTATCATCTTTATTATAGATGAATATGAATTATCGTTAATGTTACAATATATAACAAAATGTGAATCACTGCGTTTGCCCAAAGTAAACTTTTTCTGGAACAACTGAGTATCTTTATCACAACGTGTCTTCATTTTATATTTAATCAGACAGATTTCAGACATTCTGTCAATCATACATTTATCACTCAAACAATTCAACCATAAAATCATGAAAACTTTCCGCTGGCGTCCTCATCATCCAAGACTGATTAAAGTCCAAAAGTCCTATCAAGATAAAGTCAATAAAATAAGATTAAATATGATATGACCGTAGCAAGTGTCCAAGAAAATGACAGACTCACGATACAAAGATGCTTTTCATTTAAATACATTAACAATAACATGGCAACCCTGTAAAAGCAGAATGGAAGTATTTCCATGTCCTTTGTTTTTACACATATAACTATAAATTGTTGTGGTCTTTTGAATAATTATTTACTTTAATGTCATCTTGTGGTAGTATGAAGTATGACAGTGTGACCTGTGATGTGCAGCTTGTTGTAATGACTGAGCATGTTGTGTTTGTGTGAAGGTGAGGACTCTGCTATGGATCAGTGTGAGGACAGAGAGGAGGGAGTCCCTGCACACCGCAGGAAGTCCATCAAGGATCTCCGGTTGTTGTTTGAATCTCCTGAGCTCAGAAATGAGCAGCAGTCTGCAGTTCCAAGGTGAGCATGGCTTGACATTAACGTTTTTTTTTCACCAGCTACTTTGGCTCATGGTTTTTAGTTATGCTTACCTGAAAGATCGTATCAGTTATGCAAAAGATGAGCTCTGCTCGCCCTCCACAGCTGCGCTGTAGGAAAGGATTTGGCCACAAAGGTGGGCTTTTAAAGTTTCCAACAAAGTGTTCTGGACATATTTTATTGCATCAAATGTTTGAAATGTGGTGAGTGATTGTATGGGGATTAAGGAAACATCTAATTAATTTAGCAGATATTGTCAGTGATTGGGTTTTTATTCGATGACCTTTCTAGTTCGAGGTCAAAGGCAAAGTTACAGTCACCCATGATTAGAACATGAGTACGTAAATCAGGAAGGAAAAACTTTTTGAAAGGAAATGCTCATCATCACAGTTATGTAAACATTAGCTTAAAATAGGTGTGTTATGTAGGTGGACAGTGACCACAACAAACCTACCAGATGGACCAGAAGTAACATGGGAGGGAGGAAAGGAGTGTTCCTATTTAATAAAATTGCAGTTTCCCAAAATTAAAATGGACGCTTGAGTGAAACATTTGGGTGACTTACCATTTTACAACAAATGTTCTTGGCTTTTTCAAATGTTTCCTATAGAAATTCAATTTTTCAGTTTTATAAAATGAGTCAAAGCTTTTCCCTCTTTCACAACGTTACAAAGAAATCCTGAACAAACAGTGGGGTGGTGGTCAGCAAAAATTAGGTCTGTCTAAATAAAATGGCACCATGCCGTTTCTCTTCAGATTTTGTCTTTAGTCCTTTTTAAATATCTCATGGCTTTATATAGCAGATAAAGTTCCACAGTTGTCAAATGAATGTTTTACTTGTTATCAGATGAAACCCCATAGGTTTTAGACACAATTATAGCATTAGATTATTTACAGATAATTTTATTGAGACTTTAAACTTTCTCTCAGGATCCATAACCAGAGACTGGACTCTCCTGAACCCAGCAGTGTGTCCATGAAGAGTGACCGGTCTATGTTTAGACCTATTGAGTTCAGAGATGGACCCTACTCAGCTAAGCAAAGGTAAGAATCTGAACGTATGGGACCCTTATATTACACTTTACTTTTCGGTTCAGTCAACTCTCAAGAGGAAACATGTATGAGCCATATTTCCTCATCACCAGTGTCCAATTTGTTTTTCTCTCTCACCATATGTCTGGTTTGTTGTGTTGTGTTTTTTCTTTGTAAACTTTCAATCTTGTCAGTTTGTTAATTTTTGAGGTTTGGATTGGAGAAAAAACAATAGGGAAGGACCCCTCAGTTAAGAACCAAAGGGCAGCAAAGATTAGCCAGCTATGCTGTGTTATAAGAAAAACTTAACACTCTCTGAAGGTTAGATTCTCACAGGCACCTCGGAAAGAGAGGACCAGCGAGCAGGCAGCCTTCATAGTGGACCCGTTTGGGTTCTCTAGGTAGCTAAGAGGCCGAAAACGCAATGGCAATTAGATTATTTACAGATATTTTTATTGACACTTTAAACTTTCTCTCAGGATCCATAAGCAGAGACTGGACTATCCTGAACCCAGCTGTGTGTCCATGAAGAGTGACCGGTCTATGTTTAGACCTATTGAGTTCAGAGATGGACCCTACTCAGCTAAGCAAAGGTAAGAATCTGAACGTATGGGACCCTTATATTAGACTTTACTTTTAGGTTCAGTGAACTCTCAAGAGGAAACATGTATGACTCATATTTCCTCATCACCAGTGTCCAATTTGTTTTTCTCTCTCACCAACTGTCTGGTTTGTTGTGTTGTGTTTTTTCTTTGAAAACTTTCAATCTTGTCAGTTTGTTAATTTTTGAGGTTTGGATTGGAGAAAAAACAATAGGGAAGGACCCCTCAGTTAAGAACCAAAGGGCAGCAAAGATTAGCCAGCTACGCTGTGTTCTAAGAAAAACTTAACACTCTCTGAACATGCTATTGCTATAAATATACTGGCCAAATCAGCAGAGGCAGAGTGTAGAGGCCCCCTTTCCAAGTTAGGTGTATGCCTGCCACCAATTCTGGCATTCATGGACAACCTCAAAGTATGTCCAAAACATCGGCCCCAGGCTGCAGATGGCTGCTGAAAAGCCTGGAGAAGCTTGTCTCATGAGCACAGATAAGCTTCAAACCAGCAAAGGCCAGGTCCTTAGTGCTGATAAAAGGAAAGGTGGCTAACCAGTTCCGCTTTTCTTTAGTGACACTCAGATTTCATCCATCTCAGAAAAAAAGTATAGGGACTGGGCTAGATGTTCATCAGCTCACTAAATGATGCTGATTACATCAAAGCAACAGGGCAAGAAGTGGAGAATCACCTGAGGGCAGTCGACAAGACTGGCCTCCCAGGCACGTTCAACACCGAGATCTACCAGCACACAATCCTTCCTCCAATCCTGTTGCCTCCTTTTGTGTATGAAGTCCCAATGTCCACAGTCGGGCAGAAGATAAACCAGTATCTCGACAGGTGGCTGGGGCTCCGCATGAGTCTAAGCAGTATTACACTATGTGGGCAGGAGAACAGACACACACTACCACTCAGCATTGTTAAGGAGGGGTTATGGTCACATGCACAAGAGAGGTACTGCTGTACAGAGATTCCGGGGAACCTAAGGCATCTGGTGCCGGAAATTGAGGTGAGGACAGGGAGGTAGTGAAATGCTTGTATGCTGTGAGTCCTGGCTTTGGCACAGGATGCTTCTGGGCCATGTGGTGTTAGGAAGGGCTGGGTTAGGCAGCAACCCATCAAAATGTTGAGACCAGGCACTGGATCACAAAATAAGCTGGTCCTCAGCGTATCAGGTTCCTTGTTCAGTCAGTTTACGATGTGCTTCCAACTCCAGTGAACCTCTGCTGCTTGGGAATAGCCAACACCCATGCTTGCTCCTTGCGTTCTGGGACTGGGTCTTTGGAGGACATTCTCAGCTGCTGCCCAAAAGCCCTCAGAGAGAACCATTACCATCTGCTCCATGACCAGCTGCTGAAGACAGGAGCTGTGTCCTTCTGCTCAGCCATCGGCCTCTCCAAACATCAGAAACCAGCAAAACAGACCATCCACTTCATTAAAGCTGTAGAGACATCAGGACGACATCAGAGGGCACTGACAGGACTCCTGGCAATGGCCCACGATTGGCAGTTGATGGTGGACCTGGGCGAACAGCTCCAGTTCCCAGAATTCATTGCAGTCAATCTGAGACCAGATAAAGTCCTCCTGTCAGAAACAACAAGACAGGTCGTCATGCTTGAGCAAGCAGTACCATGGTAGGACCAGATTTCGGAGGCTACAGAGTGAAAGCGAGCCAGGTAAGCTGACCTGGTAGACGACTGCCGCAGACAAAGGTGGAGGACTTCCTTCCTGCCTGTTGAAGTTGGCTGCAGGATTCACTGCCTGAATAGTCTGCAGGGCATACAATCTCCTGGGCATCACAGGTGTCCACAAGAGGCAGACCATCAAGCACAGCATTGAGGCAGCAGAGAAGGTCTCAAGATGGTTGTGGTTAAGGAGGAGTGAGACGTGGAGGAATGCTATTTGGACACAAGTCAGGATCTGATCAGCCCCGGTTTCAGAGGATTTCACTGTATATGTCTGTTGCTGACACTCAACGGAGGCGGTCGCATCTTTTTTTCTCTCTCCCTCCCTGTGTTTTTCCCTGCTTCGCTCCTCTCGTCTCCTCTTGTCTCGTCTCGTCCACTGTCTAACTTTTGGAAGACTCTCTCTACACTGCTCTCAAAAACCAAAAACCATGGATTTGATCAACTGGTCTCTTAACGCAATTGACACCATCTTCTCGACGAGAAGCCGGGGCTCAGGGGAGCCCGCCTGTCCCGAGGGGACTTTTGTGGCCGGTTAAACGATGGACGCCTGGAGCAGGTGGCGTGTCTTGTGCCTGGCACCTCTGTCTCTGGAGGACATTGAAGATCTTTACCTATTCGGAACCGTGATAACAGGGTTTTCGCTGATGGGATTGGGCTTTGCTCTGGTTTATCGAAACACAAAGGAAACGGTGTCAGCTGTAAAAGGCCCCATCAAGCTGCCCGTGATGATTGAATCAATGGCCAGGGCTGTCGGAACTCAGACTGTGGTTACAAACCGCACCGTGGATACCATTCAGGGAAGGGTGACAGCCCTGGAAAGGGATCGAATCGGAGACCAGTAGGGACATTTTTACCATCGAAAGGATTAGTAGCAGAAAATCGCTGCAACTTCCTCCCTCAGTACAAATTCCAATCTTATCTGGCTTCCCCAAACAACAGCCTTGGCTCGATGGCCGTTGCTAATCTTCCCTGCTGAGGAATGTAGTGAGACACTACCATCCCATCCTCCCCCCTCTCAACTCCCACAACCACCTGTTGAACTGTCTGCCTTTGCCTCGGAGCCCAGGAAGGAAGGTCATCTCCTTAGCAACGTCCAGGCTTATCGCTTTTGTTATTCCAGCGAACTGAGACGAACTGTTTGGTGCTTGACAAAGGCGGGTCTCAGGCCTACACACACGAACTTCCACATAAACAGACATGCATACACCCCCCCCCTACCTACCCCCCAACCCAACGCCTCCGACGCTTCGTACCCCCAGCGAGACAGGCGGGTACGTCGAATGCGCGGTAATCTCTGCAGGTCCGGATGACCGCCTGGCTATGCCGGTTCCCCCCTTCCCATGTGGCATGTCAAAAGCCTGTTCATGTTGTTGTGAAAATGTATTATGCTGATGTGCTGAGGTTTTTTTCACGCTTTTTTCCTCCTTTCCTCTCCTCACGTGTGCTGTATTTCTCTCTCTTCTCACCCTGTCGTCCTGTCCCGTTTACCTTCGTCATATTGATTGTTTGTGTGTGTTGTATACGTTTGGATAGGATGATGGCCAATTTCGTTGTAATGGTACTTGTTACTTGATCAATTACAATAAAGGGAATACTGAACTGTACTGATACTGATATATATATATATATATATATATATATATATATATATGATTGTATAGAGCTATTGGTGACTTCAGATTCCTGCTCTAATTTAGCTAATCATCACAGGCTGAGAGGATTTGTCCAGTCCGCCGTTTAACGTCTGCAACCATAAACGTATCCGTTCAGCTCCAAAAGGAGTGTTTGATGAAGTAATTGATAAGAATGAATGACAGTTCTTTTTCAACTATTCCTGTTCTGACATCCAACAGCAGCGAAATATCGTTACCCTGAAACTCTTCTGTTTCTCTCTATTTCCTTATTGTTTTTATAGATTATTGTTAGTAGTAGTTGTTTCTCTCTGAGTTTCTGCAGACTTAAAGTAACATTTACATACATAGTAGCAGTACCTCTGTCAATAACACACAAAAATCCTCTGACAAATCTTGATGTTCAGCCTCTCTAATGTTGGCCATTTAAGCTTTTGGGTCCTTTACCATCCTGACAGTGAAACAGGAAATCTCACAGCATTGTTAAGGGTTAGCTTACTCGTGTCTTTTGCTGATAAACCATTTATATAATCAGAAAAAGCGACCCAAGGCAAAATCAAGAAAAAAAAAAAAAAATAGGAGCTCTTGTTCTGTCTTACCTGCCTCCCACTGGGGCGCCCGACTGTGCTACTTGGGGCCGGTTTGGAAGTCCCCTGGCCTGCCCCCCTGATGCTCTGGTCTAGCCTCGCCCCCTCACTGTGGCGTATGTTGTTGTTATGGTTGTCATTGTCATGATGTGTTGGTTTATGTTGGGTTGATTATGTGTATGATCTTGTTCTGTGTTGTACATTTGTGTTTTTCTTTGTTGTTGTTTGCGCTGTATGTCTGCTGTCTTTACTTGTGGTCCACATGGTGTAGTGTATTTGTCCCTCATGTCACCTTGTTTGTTACGTCATTTCACCAATAAAAAAAATCAGAAAAACATCAGGATGATCATGTTATTTGACAACTGTATCCCTCGCAGCGCTGGGACCAGCAGCTAACTCTCTAACTTTCTTCCACCGGTTAGGCTCCGCCCAGAAAATACATCATCGTTGTTGGTAAACAGTACACTGTTCTATTAAAAATGATTTCCTACTGTACAAGCCCACTGTGAAAGCGCACTTTCATACTTTCATTTTCATTATTTATTTATTTGATTAAACTCTTTTAATTGTTCCATTCAACATTTTCAGAGTGAAGATTTCAACATTTGTGATCGAACAACTTCTGCATGCATGTTTTATTTACAGACTTGATCCAGAGACCTCAGAGATCTTGAGTGGTCAGCGTTCACAACAGCAGGACTCTATATTTATGGTGTGTATTGGAAGTGTACAGAGTTACAACTGGCAGCTACAACCATAAACAAAATACTGAAATATCGTTCTGATCAGAACATTTTCCATCCTGTACTCCTTCAACTGTTTTTCTGTCTTCGACAGATGAACTGGAGTTTTCTTCTTTAAGCTTGTACTGAAAGCGACATTTATGTACTATTCTGTTCCAGCTGTTGGAGGAGAACATTGTCAGTTTTGTGAAGAACGAGCTGAAGAAGATCCAGAGAGTCCTGAGTCCAGATTTCCCAGAATGCTTAGACAGTCAGAGGGAGGATGAGGAGGTGTTGGACGGTGAGGATGAAGAGGATGAAGAGCAGAGGAGGAGCAGCAGAGAGGCATTTCTGAAGATCACCCTGATCTTCCTCAGGAGAATGAAGGAGGAAGAGCTGGCTGACTGTCTGCATAACAGTAAGACGATTTTAGTAGATTAAACATGAAGGAACAAGTTTGTATCACGTCTATGAATTATTCTTCGCTGTTGCCAGAAACTGTCCTAGAGTGATGAGAGCAGGTAAAAAAAACATTTTGATTTCTTTAACTCTAAACTTATCAGATTTATAGCATCCAATTAGTAATTCAATATTTTTCTTTGTTCATTAAGGAACTGTTGCTCCAGTGTGCCGTCGCAACCTTCAGTCTAACCACCAGAAGAAGTTCCGGTGTGTGTTTGAGGGAATCTCTAAAGCAGGAAACCCAACCCTTCTGAATCAGATCTACACAGAGCTCTACATCACAGAGGGAGGGACTGCAGAGGTCAATGATGAACATGAGGTCAGACAGATTGAAACAGCATCCAGGAAACCAGACAGACCAGAAACAACAATCAGACAAGAAGACATCTTTAAAGCCTCACCTGGAAGAGATGAACCAATCAGAACAGTGCTGACAAAGGGAGTGGCTGGCATTGGGAAAACAGTCTTAACACAGAAGTTCACTCTGGACTGGGCTGAAGACAAAACCAACCAGGACATCCACTTCACATTTCCATTCACTTTCAGAGAGCTGAATGTGCTGAAAGAGAAAAAGTTCAGCTTGGTGGAACTTGTTCATCACTTCTTTCCTGATATCAAAGAAGCAGGAATCTGCAGGTTTGGAGAGTTCCACGTTGTGTTCATCTTTGACGGTCTGGATGAGTGTCGACTTCCTCTGGACTTCCACAACACTGAAGTCCTGACTGATGTCACAGAGTCCACCTCAGTGGATGTGCTGCTGACAAACCTCATCAGGGGGAAACTGCTTCCCTCTGCTCGCCTCTGGATAACCACACGACCTGCAGCAGCCAATCAGATCCCTGCTGACTGTGTTGACATGGTGACAGAGGTCAGAGGGTTCACTGACCCACAGAAGGAGGAGTACTTCAGGAGGAGATTCAGAAATAAGAAGCAGGCCGGCAGAATCATCTCCCACATGAAGACATCACGAAGCCTCCACATCATGTGCCACATCCCAGTCTTCTGCTGGATCTCTGCTACAGTTCTGGATCTGTTGGAAACCAGAGAAGGAGGAGAGCTGCCCAAGACCCTGACTGAGATGTACATCCACTTCCTGGTGGTTCAGTCCAAAGTGAAGAAGATCAAGTACGATGGAGGAGCTGAGACAGATCCACACTGGAGTCCAAAGAGCAGGAAGATGATTGAGTCTCTGGGAAAACTGGCTTTTGATCAGCTGCAGAAAGGAAACCTGATTTTCTATGATTCAGACCTGACAGATTGTGCCATCGATATCAAAGCAGCCTCAGTGTACTCAGGAGTGTTCACACAGGTCTTTAGAGAGGAGAGAGGACTGTACCAGAACAGGGTGTTCTGCTTCGTCCATCTGAGTGTTCAGGAGTTTCTGGCTGCTCTTCATGTCCATCTGACCTTCATCAAGTCTGGAGTCAATCTGATGGCAGAAGAACAAACAACTGCCCGACAGCCAAAATTCTTCAGAGAGAAACCTAAACTAAAACATCTCTACCAGAGTGCTGTGGACAAGGCCTTGCAGAGTCCAAATGGACACCTGGACTTGTTCCTCCGCTTCCTCCTGGGTCTTTCTCTGGAGACCAATCAAAGACTCCTACGAGGCCTGCTGACACAGACAGGAAGTAGCTCACAGACTAATCAGAAAACAGTCCAGTACATCAAGAAGAAGATCAGTGAAGATCTGTCTGCAGAGAGAAGCATCAACCTGTTCCACTGTCTGAATGAACTGAATGATCGTTCTCTAGTGGAGGAAATCCAACAGTCCCTGAGATCAGGAAATCTCTCCACAGATAAACTGTCTCCTGCTCAGTGGTCAGCTCTGGTCTTCATCTTACTGTCATCAGAAACAGATCTGGACTTGTTTGACCTGAAGAAATACTCTGCCTCAGAGGAGGCTCTTCTGAAGCTGCTGCCAGTGGTCAAAGCCTCCAACAAAGCTCTGTGAGTAGATATATGAACAACATGAAACATGCTTTCTGTAATACAAGACAAGTAAAACATTTTGTTCACGTTCATCTGTAATCCTCTCCAGGTTGAGTGGCTGTAACCTCTCAGAGAAAAGCTGTGAAGCTCTGTCCTCAGTCCTCAGCTCCCGGTCCTCTAGTCTGAGAGACCTGGACCTGAGTAACAATGACCTGGAGGATTCAGGAGTGGAGCAGCTGTCTGTTGGACTGAAGAGTCCAAACTGTACACTGGAAACTCTCAGGTCAGTATTAATCTTCTCCTAAAGTATCACACTGTTTGTTTGTTTGTTTGTGTTATTTGTCATTAGCAAACTGAAAAACAAGACACAAATGATAATCAAATTACATTTTAAACACAGTAATTTCAATCAAGTACAGCTCTGTTAAAGCTGACTGTCAAACACAAATCTACACAGACAAATGTCTCTTAGCTCAAAAAAATAAAATAAAATTAACACACTAAAATAGGAAATTTGAATCATTGAAAACATGTCCAAACAAGTTAAATATTTAGACCAATGCTGATGAATGTCTACATTTCTTTTAAGGGTAACGGACTGTAACCTCTCAGGGAGAAGCTGTGAAGCTCTGTCCTCAGTCCTCAGCTCCCAGTCCTCTAGTCTGAGAGACCTGGACCTGAGTAACAACGGCCTGAAGGATTCAGGAGTGGAGCAGCTGTATGTTGGAATGAAGAGTCCAAACTGTACACTGGAAACTCTCAGGTCAGTATTAAACTTCTTCTAAAGTATCACACTGGTTTTGAAGAGCCATTTCCTTTAGTTAATCTTCAATTTCATTGAAACAGAAAAATCTCAAATCTACCTGCTTATCTTCGGCTTGGTTTTTTGTTTGTTTGTGTTGGGCCTACGCAACGGGGCGTCAAATATGTTGGGGTATTTCATTTCATTTCACCTTTATTTATTCAGGGAGGGCCAATTGAGAGCAAGCTCTCATTTCCAATGGCGCCCTGATTACAGCACAAATACAATTCAACACATTACAATACATATCCATAATAATATACACTTAACAGAAGCACAATAAATTCAACAAGCACATGCACATTCAGAAATCAGATCAATCAGATCAATAAGAATGCCTTTAAAATGATTAAAAGGAATCATTGTATCCAACTGAAGCTGAGACAGTAGATTATTCCATTTAAAAGGAGCAAAATAAACAAAAGCGAATTTCCCTACCTCCGTTTTAACAGCAGAGATATTAAGAGCCAGTGGGTTATGTGAACGAGTGGGATAGTTAAAAGATCTGAAGCTCAGTAGGCTCGATAAGTAGAGTGGAAGTTTTTTTTAGTAGTGCCTTATAAATAAACATTATACAGTGTTGCTCCCTTCTAAGAGCCAGGGAAGTCCAAGCTAAATTCTGATAGAGATGGCAGTGATGGGTCATGAACCCATCGCCACTAATAAATATAATAGCAGAATGATAAATTGTATCAAGTGGTTTAAGGACCGAGGGACAAGCATGCATATAAATAATGTCACCGTAATCTAAAACAGATAGAAATGTAGCATGCACTATCTGCCTTCTACAGTGCTGAGGAAGACATGATTTATTTCTATAAAAGAATGTCAATATAGGCTTCAGCTTCTTTAAGAGTTCTGCAACATGTAATTTAAAAGACAATTTATCATCCAACCAAATACCCAAATACTTATAACAAGAAACCCTTTCCAAGGGAGTCCCATATTCTCTGTTGAGAGTGAACTTATTTAAGTCAACAGTACGTTTTTTTGAAAAAAAAAAAAAAAAAAATCAAGTACTTTGATTTTCCTGGATTTAGAACCAATTTAAGGTTAGACAGAGTTCTCTGGATGATGCAGAAATCATCTTGAAGATTATTTAGAGCTTTTTCAACAGATGAAGCAAAATAATAAATGATTGAATCATCAGCATAAAGATGAATTAAGCTATTCGTGAGACCACAATTAAAATCATTGATATAAATAGAAAAAAGCAGAGGTCCTAAAACCTAACCCTGCGGTACACCTTTAGTTTAAAAATTCTGATGTAAAACCATTGCCAGTCACAGCTTGGGATCGATCTGATGAATAATTCTCTACCCATTTACAAGAGTTATAATCAAAACCAATATTATGCAAACGCTCAAGAAGGATGGTATGGTCAACCGTATCAAAAGCCTTAGAGAGGTCTACAAAATGGGCAACACAATCAAGATTGTTGTCTAGTGCTTGAGCGATGTCGTTCACAACCTGAGAAGTAGCTGTAACAGTGCTATGCCCAGGCCTTAAACCAGACGGAAAAAATTTTAAAACAGAAAATTCAGATAAAAAAGATCTAATTTGTTTGCTAATCAAGCGTTCTAAAATTTTCGCCAAGCAGGGTCATTTTGAGATTGGACGGTAATTATTAAATTCATTTGTAGGGCCACCTTTGTGCAGAGGAGTTACAAATGCTCTTTTCCATATATTAGGAATACAACCAGTTAAAAGGGTTAGATTAAAAATGTGTAAAAGGACGTCAACAATAACAGGTGCAGCTAGTATAAGAAGTCGGGTATTCAACTGGTCAGCCCCAGTAGGCTTCCTAGGATCAAGACTACACAGAGCACTGAGAACTTCAGATCTATTAAAGGGCCTAAAAGAAAAGATATGGGGACTAGTATTTGCAAGAGTAGGATTAAAATTACTGACCGAACTGGTAGTATGAAAGATGTCACCTGCAGCAATAAAATGTCTGTTAAAAAGAACACATTGTTCTTTTTTATCAGAAATGGAGATGGAGCCCTGAAAATCTGAGTGGGTAAAGATGAGGTCGTTCTATTTGAGAGCATTTTGATTGTTCTCCAGAACCTAGATGGGTTACCAGAAACTTGTCAAACACAAATCTACACAGACAAATGTCTCTTAGCTCAAAAAAATAAAATAAAATTAACACACTAAAATAGGAAATTTGAATCATTGAAAACATGTCCAAACAAGTTAAATATTTAGACCAATGCTGATGAATGTCTACATTTCTTTTAAGGGTAACGGACTGTAACCTCTCAGGGAGAAGCTGTGAAGCTCTGTCCTCAGTCCTCAGCTCCCAGTCCTCTAGTCTGAGAGACCTGGACCTGAGTAACAACGGCCTGAAGGATTCAGGAGTGGAGCAGCTGTATGTTGGAATGAAGAGTCCAAACTGTACACTGGAAACTCTCAGGTCAGTATTAAACTTCTTCTAAAGTATCACACTGGTTTTGAAGAGCCATTTCCTTTAGTTAATCTTCAATTTCATTGAAACAGAAAAATCTCAAATCTACCTGCTTATCTTCGGCTTGGTTTTTTGTTTGTTTGTGTTGGGCCTACGCAACGGGGCGTCAAATATGTTGGGGTATTTCATTTCATTTCACCTTTATTTATTCAGGGAGGGCCAATTGAGAGCAAGCTCTCATTTCCAATGGCGCCCTGATTACAGCACAAATACAATTCAACACATTACAATACATATCCATAATAATATACACTTAACAGAAGCACAATAAATTCAACAAGCACATGCACATTCAGAAATCAGATCAATCAGATCAATAAGAATGCCTTTAAAATGATTAAAAGGAATCATTGTATCCAACTGAAGCTGAGACAGTAGATTATTCCATTTAAAAGGAGCAAAATAAACAAAAGCGAATTTCCCTACCTCCGTTTTAACAGCAGAGATATTAAGAGCCAGTGGGTTATGTGAACGAGTGGGATAGTTAAAAGATCTGAAGCTCAGTAGGCTCGATAAGTAGAGTGGAAGTTTTTTTTAGTAGTGCCTTATAAATAAACATTATACAGTGTTGCTCCCTTCTAAGAGCCAGGGAAGTCCAAGCTAAATTCTGATAGAGATGGCAGTGATGGGTCATGAACCCATCGCCACTAATAAATATAATAGCAGAATGATAAATTGTATCAAGTGGTTTAAGGACCGAGGGACAAGCATGCATATAAATAATGTCACCGTAATCTAAAACAGATAGAAATGTAGCATGCACTATCTGCCTTCTACAGTGCTGAGGAAGACATGATCTATTTCTATAAAAGAATGTCAATATAGGCTTCAGCTTCTTTAAGAGTTCTGCAACATGTAATTTAAAAGACAATTTATCATCCAACCAAATACCCAAATACTTATAACAAGAAACCCTTTCCAAGGGAGTCCCATATTCTCTGTTGAGGGTGAACTTATTTAAGTCAACAGTACGTTTTTTTGAAAAAAAAAAAAAAAAAAAAAAAATCAAGTACTTTGATTTTCCTGGATTTAGAACCAATTTAAGGTTAGACAGAGTTCTCTGGATGATGCAGAAATCATCTTGAAGATTATTTAGAGCTTGTTCAACAGATGAAGCAAAATAATAAATGATTGAATCATCAGCATAAAGATGAATTAAGCTATTCGTGAGACCACAATTAAAATCATTGATATAAATAGAAAAAAGCAGAGGTCCTAAAACCTAACCCTGCAGTACACCTTTAGTTTAAAAATTCTGATGTAAAACCATTGCCAGTCACAGCTTGGGATCGATCAGATGAATAATTCTCTACCCATTTACAAGAGTTATAATCAAAACCAATATTATGCAAACGCTCAAGAAGGATGGTATGGTCAACCGTATCAAAAGCCTTAGAGAGGTCTACAAAATGGGCAACACAATCAAGATTGTTGTCTAGTGCTTGAGCGATGTCGTTCACAACCTGAGAAGTAGCTGTAACAGTGCTATGCCCAGGCCTTAAACCAGACGGAAAAAATTTTAAAACAGAAAAATTCTGATAAAAAAGATCTAATTTGTTTGCTAATCAAGCGTTCTAAAATTTTCGCCAAGCAGGGTCATTTTGAGATTGGACGGTAATTATTAAATTCATTTGTAGGGCCACCTTTGTGCAGAGGAGTTACAAATGCTCTTTTCCATATATAAGGAATACAACCAGTTAAAAGGGTTAGATTAAAAATGTGTAGAAGGACGTCAACAATAACAGGTGCAGCTAGTATAAGAAGTCGGGTATTCAACTGGTCAGCCCCAGTAGGCTTCCTAGGATCAAGACTACACAGAGCACTGAGAACTTCAGATCTAGTAAAGGGCCTAAAAGAAAAGATATGGGGACTAGTATTTGCAAGAGTAAGATTACAATTACTGACCGAACTGGTAGTATGAAAGATGTCACCTGCAGCAATAAAATGTCTGTTAAAAAGAAAACATTGTTCTTTTTTATCAGAAATGGAGATGGAGCCCTGAAAATCTGAGTGGGTAAAGATGAGGTCGTTCTATTTGAGAGCATTTTGATTGTTCTCCAGAACCTAGATGGGTTACCAGAAACTTGTCAAACACAAATCTACACAGACAAATGTCTCTTAGCTCAAAAAATAAAATAAAATTAACACACTAAAATAGGAAATTTGGATCATTGAAAACATGTCCAAACAAGTTAAATATTTAAACAAATGCTGATGAATGTGTCCATTTCTTTTAAGGGTAACGGGCTGTAACCTCTCAGGGAGAAGCTGTGAAGCTCTGTCCTCAGTCCTCAGCTCCCAGTCCTCTAGTCTGAGAGACCTGGACCTGAGTAACAACAAACTGAAGGATTCAAGAGTGGAGCAGCTGTATGTTGGACTGAAGAGTCCAAACTGTACACTGGAAACTCTCAGGTCAGTATTAAACTTCTTCTAAAGTATCACACTGGTTTTGAAGAGCCATTTCCTTTAGTTAATCTTCAATTTCATTGAAACAGAAAAATCTCAAATCTACCTGCTTATCTTCGGCTTGGTTTTTTGTTTGTTTGTGTTGGGCCTACGCAACGGGGCGTCAAATATGTTGGGGTATTTCATTTCATTTCACCTTTATTTATTCAGGGAGAGCCAATTGAGAGCAAGCCCTCATTTCCAATGGCGCCCTGATTACAGCACAAATACAATTCAACACATTACAATACATATCCATAATAATATACACTTAACAGAAGCACAATAAATTCAACAAGCACATGCACATTCAGAAATCAGATCAATCAGATCAATAAGAATGCCTTTAAAATGATTAAAAGGAATCATTGTATCCGACTGAAGCTGAAACAGGAGATTATTCCATTTGAAAGGAGCAAAATAAACAAAAGCGAATTTCCCTGCCTCCGTTTTAACAGCAGAGATATTAAGAGCCAGTGGGTTATGTGAACGAGTGGGATAGTTAAAAGATCTGAAGCTCAGTAGGCTGGATAAGTAGAATAGAAGTTTTTTTTAGTAGTGCCTTATAAATAAACAATATACAGTGTTGCTCCCTTCTTAGAGCCAGGGAAGTCCAAGCTACATTCTGATAGAGATGGCAGTGATGGGTCATGAACCCATCGCCACTAATAAAGATAATAGCAGAATGATAAATTGTATCAAGTGGTTTAAGGACCGAGGGACAAGCATGCATATAAATAATGTCACCGTAATCTAAAACGGATAGAAATGTAGCATGCACTATCTGCCTTCTACAGTGCTGAGGAAGACATGATTTATTTCTATAAAAGAATGCCAATATAGGCTTCAGCTTCTTTAAGAGTTCTGCAACATGTAATTTAAAAGACAATTTATCATCCAACCAAATACCCAAATACTTATAACAAGAAACCCTTTCCAAGGGAGTCCCATATTCTGTGTTGAGGGTGAACTTATTTAAGTCAACAGTACGTTTTTTTGTAAAAAAAAAAAAAAAAAAAAAAAAAAATCAAGTACTTTGATTTTCCTGGATTTAGAACCAATTTAAGGTTAGACAGAGTTCTCTGTATGATGCAGAAATAATCTTGAAGATTATTTAGAGCTTGTTCAACAGATGAAGCAAAATAATAAATGATTGAATCATCAGCATAAAGATGAATTAAGCTATTTGTGAGACCACAATTAAAATCATTGATATAAATAGAAAAAAGCAGAGGTCCTAAAACCTAACCCTGCGGTACGCCTTTAGTTTAAAAATTCTGATGTAAAACCATTGCCAGTCACAGCTTGGGATCGATCAGATGAATAATTCTCTACCCATTTACAAGAGTTATAATCAAAACCAATATTATGCAAACGCTCAAGAAGGATGGTATGGTCAACCGTATCAAAAGCCTTAGAGAGGTCTACAAAATGGGCAACACAATCAAGATTGTTGTCTAGTGCTTGAGCGATATCGTTCACAACCTGAGAAGTAGCTGTAACAGTGCTATGCCCAGGCCTTAAACCAGACGGAAAAAAATTTAAAACAGAAAATTCAGATAAAAAAGATCTAATTTGTTTGCTATCAAGCGTTCTAAAATTTTCGCCAAGCAGGGTCATTTTGAGATTGGACGGTAATTATTAAATTCATTTGTAGGGCCACCTTTGTGCAGAGGAGTTACAAATGCTCTTTTCCATATATTAGGAATACAACCAGTTAAAAGGGTTAGATTAAAAATGTGTAAAAGGACGTCAACAATAACAGGTGCAGCTAGTATAAGAAGTCGGGTATTCAACTAGTCAGCCCCAGTAGGCTTTCTAGGATCAAGACTACACAGAGCACTGAGAACTTCAGATCTAGTAAAGGGCCTAAAAGAAAAGATATGGGGACTAGTATTTGCAAGAGTAGGATTAAAATTACTGACCGAACTGGTAGTATGAAAGATGTCACCTGCAGCAATAAAATGTCTGTTAAAAAGAAAACATTGTTCTTTTTTATTAGAAATGGAGATGGAGCCCTGAAAATCTGAGTGGGTAAAGATGAGGTCGTTCTATTTGAGAGCATTTTGATTGTTCTCCAGAACCTAGATGGGTTACCAGAAACTTGTCAAACACAAATCTACACAGACAACTGTCTCTTAGCTCAAAAAATAAAATAAAATGAACACACTAAAATAGGAAATTTGGATCATTGAAAACATGTCCAAACAAGTTAAATATTTAAACCAATGCTGATGAATGTGTCCATTATTTTTAAGGATAACGGGCTGTAACCTCTCAGGGAGAAGCTGTGAAGCTCTGTCCTCAGTCCTCAGCTCCCAGTCCTCTAGTCTGAGAGACCTGGACCTGAGTAACAATGACCTGGAGGATTCAGGAGTGAAGCAGCTGTCTGTTGGACTGAAGAGTCCATTATGTAAACTGAAAACTCTCAGGTGAGTGTCTGTATGTAAACAGTTAATCTTTTTTCTTCCGCTCATCCTGCTTTAGGCTCATGTTTGGGAAGACTGTCAACATATTTTGAATTTCCTGTTGTTCCTCTGATTTTTTCTATCAGTCTATCAGGCTGTCTGATCTCAGAGGAAGGCTGTTCTTCTCTGGCCTCAGCTCTGAGCTCCAACCCCTCCCATCTGAAAGAACTGGACCTGAGCTACAATCATCCAGGAGACTCAGGAATGAACCAGCTGTCTGCTCTACGAGAGGATCCACATTACAGACTGGAGACTCTCAGGTATGGACAGACAACAGGAGCTTACACTGCAGGTGTCTCCAGTTTCTTTATTTACATTTTCTTCAACTCTTTCTTAGAAGTTATTATTAAGCTAACAGGAACCGTGAAAACAAGCTTTCATGCCGAAGTTCATTATTGACCTTGACAATAATAATTTGAATGCCATGTGTTGTGGTTTCAACCTCTGGACAGAGATTCTTTCATTAAAAAAATCAAATATATATTCTGGAGATTATATGTATGAGGCATCAATATTACATGCATGCAATTACATTATAAATGGTTTTCTGCTGGGGGGCGGCTTTTTTTAAAGCAGAGACTGCCCCCGAAAAAAATCCACCATTGTTTTTATTTTTTTCAAACCTTGGAAATCTGCCCTAACAGGCTTACATCCCAACAGCCCTTTGAGTGCTCTGAGTGTGAGATGTGAAAAAATAAAACTTTATCATAGAGCTAATCCATCACCAGAGAGGTCTAGGCCTGGAGAGTAACATATATCAATTTGAAGGTTCTATAATATTCTTGCTTTGAGATATTGACCTTTGAACCTTAACCCTGGGGCATATTTAAATTATTATAACTAAGAGACAAAAAGGGTTACAGACATGAGACCTACTGTTATAGAAAGGTGTTGACATGGACTATAATGTGAGCATAGTCACTAAGGGGTGGGAGTGGGGGGGCTTCAGGATATGCTGAAAAAATAAAAAAATCCCCCATTGAACAAGACAATATTTAAACTCTGATGCCAAAAATGTGATTGACATCCCCTCAAACCCCTGGAAAGCCAATAATTAAGTATTTCCAACTTCCAATTTTAGGGCAAACCCTGTTTTATTAAAAAAACTACAACTCTTCAGTACTTTTGTCGACATCAGCACCATTGTTGTAGTTCTTCCGTTTTAGGGTTGTGAAAACCTATTTCTACCCAATATATCGAATATCACACACTGTACTGCTTCATCCAGTGTAACCAGTGTTGTATACTGAAATTCACAGCCAGCTAAACTCTCTCTGTCATTTTCCATCCAAGGAACAGGCAAAGTTGTATTTGGATCATGTTTATTGGCAGAAATTGTGAAAATTCAAGAAATAGAAAGAAAGTATAGATAGAAATAAATAGAATAGAAAGTTTATATGAAGCCTCCTACAGAGGTAGCGGATCTAATAGCACAATGGTCAAAGTCCATGATAGCGCCTCGCTGGTTTCATTAACAAATTACACACTGATAAACTATGGTAGAATTTGCAATCTATTAACTGTAAATAAAATTTTACTTACTCATATTGCCACTACAAAGGGCTACAGACAAATGCGTGAGGAGGAGCATCTCTTGCTACCAGCTTGCTATGGAGAAGGTAAACACAATAACATCCGGGTAACCTACATCACTTCCTGTGACCTGTCACAAAACATGGATGCCATAAAAAAACACCTAAATGAACGTACTGCGCCCTCTACTGGCTCAAAATGCAACTGCAAGTATATATGAACACAGTTCCAAGACACACACTGTCTAATAAATAATTATACTGCATGTATATTATCTTTGCTAAAAAAAGACAACAATGTTTGTTTAATGAAGATATTTTAACTAAAACAGGAGAGCAGCGCCGACTGCTCTGCTCGCGAAATGGAATGGAGCCCGAGGCATTTACACTGAAGCGCAAATCAATGAGATCACACCACATCCGGTAGGATCGCACCACATCTGGTAGATTACAAAATAAAATACCGGACAAACGTAGATCGTAACTCGTAGATCGTAACTCGTAGATCGTAAGTTGTCACTTTGTCAACATTAGTGTCTCCCGCTGCAACAGAATAATATGTTGATCCGCAAATCAACCTCAGACACAAGGCATGTAATGGGCGAAGGTTTGATCCGTTAAATACACAGAGGATCAGGGAGATTTCAAAATAAAACACAGTGTATCGTCTTTTTCTGGCAAGATCTTTGCCACAAAGTGATTTTGTACATTCACTGAGTGAATATTTAGAAAATAAAACATATATTTCTCGATAGAAATTTAATCAAAATCCATTTTTATGCAGAAACAAAGTCAAAATATTGATTTTTTTCACTAAAATTAAGAGAACTGTCCGCCATGTTTTTTGTTCTGACTGCCGGAACCTTGAAAGTCACGTGACTTGGAACAAACCAATAGGAAAAAAAATCCATGGAATAGCCACGGGATATGATTGTCATTAACTTGCATTGTAGGGAAATCCGTGTAAGTTTCACGGAAATTTGAGTGATTCCGTGGCTATTCCAAGTATTTTGAGTTAAGCAAATCCGTGGAATAGCCACGGATTTCTGTGAGACCATGTTGTCTATGGAGACGGAGAAGCAAGAAAAAGATCATTAGTGTTTGAAATGACCAAAATGAAACATATAGATGTCCCGTTTTTACAAGAAACACACAGTGATGTTGGTAACGAGGCAGACTGGAGAAGAGAATGGGAAGAATTAATTTTAAGTCACAACACCACCCTCAGTGGAGGAGTGGGCTTCCTATTCTCGCGACGTTTTACTCCAACCTCCCTGGAGGTCAGACATGTTGTGGAGGGGAGGTGCCTTTTAGTAAAGGCTGTTTTTGAACATTTTAATATTGTTTTTATCAATATTTATGCTCCAAACAAAGGTACAGAGAGGAAGCACTTCTTTGAGAGTTTGAATGATATTTTAAATGGCATTAGCTCGGAGGATTATTGATTTGTGGTGGGGATTTTAATTGTACTGAAAATGATATTTTAGATGGTAACCATGCAGAGCCTCATTCAGTATCCCAGCATGCCTTGAGGCAGCTGGTCTCCTCCCATGGCCTGGTGGACGTGTGGAGAAGGATGCACACAGGCTGCAGACAGTATACATGGTCCCACGTTAGTGAAAACAGAATCTCCTCAGCTAGACTAGATCGGTTTTATGTTTTTAACACTTTATTGCAAGGCTTCTTACTTTCACAAACATAATGAGTCATTTCGTTTTCTTTACAATATTGTACCTTGCATTTTTTCCCCCCTTTTTTTCAAGGTATATATTCACAAAGTAAATAACAAAAACATAAGGTAAACAGACAAACAATATATGCAAGGCAAACTGGTATTCCCCAAATGAGGATCTCTAATAAAAGAAATAAACAACAAACTAAAAAAAAAAAAAAAGCTAATATAATGAAAAAATGAGCGGTGGTGCATGTATGCGTGTTCATGAATCTCTCTCTGTGTGTGTGTGTATGCATGTGAGTGTTCGTGTTGGGGAGGGGAACATTTAGTTCATCTCCTTAATTTGATTAAATATTTCCACTGTTTTTACCAGCCTTTCTTTACAGTATAACTTGTTCCAAATATGTATTTGTTCCCTATTTCTAAAAGTTAGTTTTTCCATCTCTAAACTTTGTTCTGCTGTTAATACCCATGATGTTAATTTTGTGTCCATGCTTTAATCACCTGCTTCACCTACTTCAAGTTTACTCTCAGTAAATTAAAAAAATAAATGTCCTTTGCTCTTATCTTCCCTTTTAAATAAATACCTAACCAATGTTGTACCTGCAAAGGTTCTTTAAACTCAAAAATGTACTTTAGTATTTCCTCAACTCCTTCCCAGTATGTTGTTAATACTGGGCATGTAAAAAGCATATGCATATAATTAGCCTCATGTTCTCCACATCTTCGCCAACATCCCTCGTCTAATCCAGGGAAGCATTTCTTGAGATTCTTAGGTGTAAAAAAAAATCTCATGCACACTTTCCATGAAAACTCTCGCCAATATTTTGATTGTGAGATTCTGAAGGTTTCACCTAATGCTCTTCTCCACTCTTCTGTTGTTATGTTGATTTTTAAATCTTTTTCCCACTTCTCTTTTGTTACTCTCTACCTCATTATACTTCTGCAAGATCTTATACATTTTTGACAGGTGTCCTTTGTTTTTATTTCTATTTTGCGTCATATATTTAATCAGTTCATGCTCTGATGTCCCCTCTTCTAAAAATCTACTCATGTAGCTTCTGACCTGCAGGTACTTAAAGAAATGTTTCGATTCTATTTCATATTTGCTAGATATAATTTCATAGGAGTTTATTGTATGATTTGTAATTAATTGTGAATATTTTGTCAGTCGCTTTTTAGCCCAACTTTCCAGGATTTTATCTGTTCTATTGGGGATAAAGTCTGGATCTTCTGCCATTTCTCTAACTAATACACATTCGTTATCCATTTTTGAAATTTTACACACGCGTTTCCAATTGGCCAATGTATTGTCAATGCAGTAGTTCTGACCTGTATAATTTTTCCATTGCGTTCTTCCGATGAAGGGCAATGTCCCTATGGATATTCTTGCCATTTCTTTTTCTATATTAATCCATTTAGTTTCTGTTTCCTTTTCTGTCCATTTCATTATTGCGAGGAGTTGTGTAGCCAGGAAATAACCCTGTAAATTTGGGAGCCCTAATCCACCTTCCTCTTTTGGTTGACATAAAGTTTTAAATTTAATTCTCTGCTTTTTGTTGTTCCAGATAAAATTTGAAATAGTTCTGTTGCAGTTTTTAAAGTATTTCTCTGGTACTACAATAGGCAATGTGTGGAATAGAAATAAGAATTGTGGAAGAACCATCATTTTAATAGTTTCTACTCTGTTAAGGAAACTCTGTGGCATTAATCCCCATCCACTCAAATCTTGCCTTATCTTAGTAATCAACGCACAGTGGTTGTTCTCATACAGTTCCTCTAGATGTTCACTAATATTAATCCCTAGGTATCTTACCTTCTTATTCACCCATTTAAAGCTGTAACACTCTTTCAATGCCTGGCTGGGTTGTCTCCCTATTATTAAGGATTCACATTTACTCCTGTTTAGTGTGTACCCAGAGACTTTACCAAATTCTGCAATTGTTTTCATTAATTCATGTATTGAATCCTCTGGTGATGTTAGGTATACAATAATATCATCGGCATAAAGTGACATCTTGTGAGTTTCTTTTCCAATCTGTATCCCTTTTATCTCAGTATTCTGTCTCACTGCAGCTGTTATATTTCAATGTACATAGCAAAGATAAGGAGAGAGGGTCTCCCTGTCTAGTACCTCTCTGTATTCGAATTCTTCTTGACAAGGTGCCATTAGTTTTAATTCTTGAGGTTGGGTTACTATATATCGCTTGCATCCATGAACAAAATGTATGATCTACCCCAAAACTGTCTAGCATCTCAAACATAAAGGGCCAGCTCACTAAATCAAAGGCCTTTTGAGCATCTAATGTTAATAATACCGCATCAATCTTTTTATTTTGAGCATAGTCAATTAAATTTATTGTTCTCCTAATGTTGTCTGCCAAATACCTTCCAGGAATGAATCCACATTGATCTGCATCAATAAAATCAGTGATTATGGTCTTTAGTCTGTTTGCTAATATTGCTGATATTATTTTATAGTCTGTATTTAGCAATGATATAGGTCGATATGATGAGCATTTTGTAGTATCCTTTCCCTCTTTCGGAATTAATGTTATAATTGAAGATTGCCATGTTTGAGCCCATTTTCCTGTTTCTAATGCATAATTATATGCTTTCTTAAGTATTGGTGCTATTTGCAATTTAAATTTTTTGTAAAATTCATTTGTGAATCCATCATCACCTGGTGATTTTCCTCTTTTCAATCTTTGTTTTTGTTGATTAATTTCTTCTATAGTGATTGCTTTCGTCAAAACCCTATTTTTTTCCTGGGATACTTTTGATAACTGAAGCTCCCTTAAAAACATTTTAATCTGAGTATTATCCATTTTAAATTCATCTTTGTACAGGGATTCACAATATTTGGCAATTTCCTCTGCTATTTCTTAATTGTCTGTTATTATTTCACCTTGTTCTACTTTTAATTTTGTAATATAAGCTTTTTTTATTTGACTTTTAAGTTTATATGCCAGGATTTTCATAGAATTTGGTCCTCCCTCATATGTTTCCTGTTGTGTAAATCTTATTAATCTATCGATCTCAGATATACGCCCATTATCTAACTCAGTCCGTTTTCCCTTTAATTTCTTCCAGTCCTCATCACTTTTAGTCTCCCTATGTCTGACCTCTAATTGTGTAATTTGTTCTGATAGCCTTTTAAGCTGTGCTTCTCAAGTCATTTTCTTTGCCGATGCATATGCAATAATATGTCCCCTTATAACTGCTTTGGCTCCTTCCCATAGTATAATTGGGTCTATTTCTTCAGTGTCATTTATTTTTACATATTCAGTTATTATACTTTGTGTTCTTTCTACAAAACTTTTATCTTGCAGAAGAGAGTTGTTTAAACTCGAAATTGATGTTCTTTTTGTATTTTTTAGTTTAACTGTGAGTGAGATTGCAGCATGGTCCGCTATATTTATAGAGCTAATTGTACAGTTTTGAACCAGTGATACATCTTTTTTAAACATAAAGAAATAATCTAATCTGTTGTAAACTAGATGCCTCCCTGAGTAAAATGTAAACTCTTTCCTGTATGGGTGGAGGGTCCTCCATATGTCCACTAGACCTATCTCTGGACACGTTGTTCTGAGGATGCTGGCCTTTTTCTCTGCTCTATGTGTATTAGCATTAGATGCATCTCATTTTGGATTTAATAGCAGATTGAAATCCCCCCCCCCCCCCCCCCCCCCCCCCCCCATGGTCATTCATTCTATTAATTCTAGCATGTAATCTGATCCTATGTCTAGCGGGTAGTAAACATTAAGAAATTATATTTCCATGCTATCTATTTTTCCAACTACTAACACAAATCTCCCCTCTTTGTCTTTAATACAACTTTCTTTGTCAAAGCCTATTTTGGACTTAATTATTGTTACCACTCCTCCACTGGCTGATGTATATGTGCTATAGTATACCTGACAATTTAATTCTTTCTTTAATTTTTCGTGCTCCTGACTCCTCAAGTTTGTTTCTTGCAGAAATATTACATCTGCTTTATCTCTCTCCATCTGCAGTAGAATCTTCTTCCTTTTTACTGCATTGTTCAATCCATTAGCATTCAATGATATTATCTTCAAATCACTCATTTAGCAGGTGACAAAAGCATGGGTCTATCTGTCCTCTCCCCCTTGTTAGTAAGTATGAGATTATCAGTAATGGTGTAGTGCAAAGAAAAGAAAAAATAAATTAACTTACCCCACCAGCAGGTACATAAGATAGAAACAAAACAAGAAATGCAAATCAAAACATATTGTCTACAAGTGTCAGTTCCATAAACATTTTTTATTTCAACCACGTATCCCATCATGATTGTTGTAGCGGCACTCCGTTTGGTCTTCCTTCTTAACTGCGCCACTTCTATAGTCAGTCGATAAAAACACTCTTTTTCCACGCGAGCGACGAGACATGACAACTTCTTTGTCTTTTAAAATGTTTACTTAAAAACAACAAAGTAAATTACAAGTCTGACGCACGGTCAAAAGACTGTGTTGCTTCCACCATGTTCTGACTAAAAACGAAACTTAAGATACACAGTCAGTTACCATAGTTACCACTATATAGTGACATTACAATGTAAAATTTAAAGGCATAGAAACATTTTCAACCCTTTAACCATTTCTAATTGTATATTTTAAACTAACATACTCTTAGCATTTCATGAATTACAATGAAATTATTATCATTCATTTTTAACTGTTTTTTAACTTAAATTATTATTGATGAACTGGCCCTTATTGGCCCTTACAATTGTATTGGCGTACTTTTAGTCGCCTCTAGAAATTATACTAACCAAGTTTACTATATACTCATGTCCACAGTGTCAACCGTTCCTCTTACCCCACTATCTATGTTCTTTTCATCCTGTAGCCTACAAAAAGCTAATATGAAGCACGAAATGAAGAAAGACAAATAAATCACAACTAAACAAATACACAGATTTACTTCTCCTAATCCCCCCATCCCATCTTCATCTCCAAAGTTCTTGTTTCCTCACTTACAGCTTCGCCTATGGCGATTGGCCCTCAGTTCTTTGGACTGGGATAGACGTTGTCCATTCAGCCTCCGCTCCTTCTTTTGCTGTGAAGATACCGCTCTGCTCCAAGTCCCTCCTTGCCGCCTCTGCGTTTATGTAGGTTGTTGTAGTGCCATCCGCGTTAAACACCTTAAGTCTCGCAGGGGCCAGAATGTGTGATTTGATCTTGTGCTGTCGTAGATGTTCCCGTATCTTTCTACATGCCGCTCGTTGTTGTTTCACTCTGGTCGTGAAGTCATGATCCATATAGATCCTTGCTCCGTTAAATAACAGCTCCTTCTTTGACCAAGCTGCTTTAAGCAGATCTCTTTTACCATCATAGTTCGCCAGACTTACTATGGTCGGTCTCCTGGCACGTTCCCCTTCCTTCCATGTGCCAATTCTGTGCGCTCAGGTAATTTGGGGTACAGTTTCCATGAGTAAAGTATCTTTAAAAAGCTTCGGTATGAAGGCATTAATGTTATTGCCCTCAACCCGTTCGGCAATGTTGTAGATACACACATTTTTCTGTCTAGACTTGTTTTCAATATAGTCCACCTGATCCCCCATCTCCACAATGATGCTCTTACATTGTTTCAGAGTTTTCTGATGAGTTATACTCTCGTCCTCGAGCACGCTTACCCTGGCTTCCAGTTCCAATACTCTGGCGTTTGTGGTTTCCGCGTCTCGTCTAAGTTTCGTAGTTTGTTGCATTATTTTCTTCATGCCCTGCCCTGAGTGCTTTGATTTCTCCCGTAATTGAGTCTTTCAAATCAGCAAGCAGGTGTTTAATCTCACCTGCGTCTGACATTGTTTGTGCCTGTGCTGTTCGGCTTAAGTTTCGATCTCGCCCAGCGTTGTTTCCTCTCAGGTCTCTCGCTCTTGTCCTCGTTGGCATCCCACAAACTTTTTCCTCATTACATGCTTCCTTTTCAGTTTACATTATCTCTAGTTTTAACACTTCCTTTGGGGCTCTGAGGCCGCGTTTTCACACTGTCGCCATTAGTCACATGACCGGAACCCCTGACTTAAAGTTTTATGTTTTTAAGCACAGAATAAGTGCTGTGAAAATGTGTTGAATTTTACCAGTTGGTTTTACTTATCATTCTCTGGTTTTATGTAACGTTTTTATTAGAAATATTTTATCCAAAAGCGCCTAATGGCATTTTAACTGAATTTAACTAACGTTTTAACTGTTGATAAATCTTTCAAGGAGGCTTTAAGCTTTTTTTGGAACGATTTTAAACAGAGAAAAAGTGAATTTGTCAGTCTGAGGCAGTGGTGGGACCATGGAAAGGTTCAAATTAAGCTTTTATGTGATGTGATGAGATCTGGAGATTGATATTGTGGATCTCGAGTGAGAAAGTCAGTCCACAGGAAATCGAGGATATTTTGAACCCCTCAAGACTGAAAAGATGGCGTTAGCCAACCTGCCGGACACTAAAGTACAGGGTGCGCTGGTCCGGTCTCGGGTTCAAAACATTAAGGAGATGGATGCTCCATCGAGCTACGTCTTTGGACTAGAGAACAGACAAGCGCAGAGGAGACAAATTCACTCTCTGCTCTCTGAGACGGGGCAAGAGATGACAGAGCCAGGCCTGATAAGAGTTTTACGCCTCACTATTCAAAAGTGAATTAAAAGAAAATGAGGAACTCATGGAAGAGGTCTGTGGTAGACTGCCTCAGTTACCTGAAGAGACCAATTCACAGCTGGACAGGCCACTGACTCCACAGGAGCTCTACGCTGCACTGCAGAGCATGCAGGGGCAAAAGGCTCCAGGCTTTGACGGCCTTACTGTGGAGTTTTATAAGGCTTTCTGGGACACCTCGGCCTACGACCTTTTAGATGTTTTTAATGAAAGCTTGGTGTCGGGGTCACTGCCTTTGTCTTGTCGGAGAGCCATAATCACCGTCTTGCCAAAGACAGGGAACTTGCAAGACATCAGAAACTGGCGTCCTATCTTTCTCCTCTGCACAGACTGTAAAATAATGTCCAAAGTCTTGGCCAATAGGCTGAGAGGAGCCATGGAGCAGATCCTCCCCCGGGACCAGACGTACTGTGTGCCCGGCAGGTCCATGGTAGATAATATCTACCTCATTCGGGATGTTTTGGAGGTCTCCAGTTCATGAGGCATAAATACAGGATTGATCTCATTGGATCAGGAAAAGGCTTTTGACCGCGTTGAACACGGCTTCCTCTTCATCGCTGGTCTCATAGCCAGGATCAAGGAGTTGTACAGCGACATTGAGAGTGTGCTGAAGTTTAATGGTAACTTGCGTGCTCCTTTTAGAGTGCATAGAGGCGTCCGGCAGGGCTGTGCCCTGTCTGGGATGCTCTATGCACTCTCCCTGGAACCCCTCCTACAAAAGATCAGATCATCTGTCCAGGGCCTGTTTTTACCTGGTTTTAATAGTAGGGTTGTTTTATCTGCTTACGCTGATGATGTTGTTGTTTTTATCAAAGACCAACAGGATGTGTGTATTTTAGAATCTGTAATCCAGAAGTTTTCTGTTGCGTCGGCGGCGAGGGTGAACTGGAGGAAGAGTGTGGCTCTTGCTGTTGGTGAGTGGCGTGATGGCTCCCCTGTTCTCCCTCAAAGCCTGACCTGGAAGAGAGAGGGCTTAAAATATCTGGGCATTTATTTAGGAAACAATGACATCAACAAAAAAAACTGGGATAGCATATTAAATAAAGTAGATAGCAAATTGGCTAAGTGGAGGTGGCTCCACCCACAAATGTCTTTTAGAGGGAGGGTCCTGGTCTTAAATAATCTGGTGGCCTCCCTGTTATGGCACTGATTAGTCTGTCTGGACCCTCCGTCAGGTCTTATTGCTCAGATTCAAGCAAAGAAGGTCAATTTCTTCTGGAATAAATTTCATTGGGTACCACAATCTGTGTTGTTTTTATCTAGAGATGAGGGGGGCCAGGGCCTGGTCCACCTGGCCACTAGGACAGCCACCTTCAGGCTCCAGTTTATTCAGAGATATCTGACTGGACTGGAGGATTTGGTGTGGAGAGACGTGACCAGCTGCATATTCAGGCGTGTTAACAACCTGGGGCTGGATACTGCTCTGTTTTTAACTGATTTAAAATTTTTAAAGTTAGGTGGGTTGCCTCCATTTTATCAGGGTGTTTTTAAATCCTGGGCACTATTTAAGAGTAAAAGAAGTGAGAAGTGTGACTCTCTGTACTGGTTGTTAAAAGAGCCTCTAATATGTGGTGCCAGGCTAGATGTGTGCTGCAATGCTGTGCCTGGACTGATGGGGGCACTGTGCAACTCAAAGGTCACCTGCCTGAGTCAGCTGGTGAATGCAGCAGGACCGGCGCTCACAGACAGCCAAGCTCTGGGCTCTCTACTGGGAGTGCGCTCTGTCCAGCTGATGGAGAGGAGCCTGGAGTTCTGGAGGAAGAAGCTGACTGAGAAGGAAAGAAGTCTTCTCCTCAGGTACAGCAGGGGAGGAGCTGAACCTGACCCCAGAGACTCTTACCCAGAAATCCATCTGAGCCCTGGGTTCGCGGAGCTCAGCGGCCCTCTCTTAACAAGAGGCAATGAAGAACAGTTAAGCCTGCACAAAGCCGGGAAAAAGACTTTATACACAAATTGTGTTAAAATAATACACAAAACAAGTTTGTGCAATAGAACGGAGTGTGTGTGGACTGAGAAGCTGGGTGGGCTGAGGCCACAGTGGAGAACACTGTACAAACCTCCTTTAAAAAAGAGAGTTGGAGATCTCCAATGGAGAATTTTACATGGTGCCATTGCAACCAATGCCTTTTTATCCGTGTTTAATCACAGTGTGTTAAATAAATGTCCTTTCTGTGGTCTGACTGAAAACATTTTTCATGTTTTTTACTGAGTGCAGGAGATTGACAGGAATTTTTAATGTTTTAAATCATGTTTTTAACCTTTTTGGTGTCATTTTTGCTATCCCTGGTTTTATTTGTGGAGTTAGACAAAAAAAGACAGAAAAAGAAAAGTGTCAACTCCTAAACTTTTTAATTGGAGAAGGTAAAATGTAAATCTACGTGACTCGAAGGGACAGACTACAGGGAGGGCCGACTCTTGACGCTGTGACCCTGTGGAGGCACAACGTGAAGGCCAGACTGAAGCTGGAGTTTTGCTTCCACAGGGTCACATGAAACTTAGATGTTTTTGCACAACAGTGGGCTCATAAAGAGCTTTTGTGCCGGGTAAACAGTGGAGAACTGGAATTTTTAATGAATGAATGAATGCTTTATTTCGGTTACAAAAAACAACAAAAAAAAGACAACAAAATAAAATCATGTTTTTGCCTCTCCTGTACCATCTACATGCATATACATTACATTATATACATTACATTAACTGAGTAATTCACATTGTTACAAAACACATGATACCTTAAACTAAAAAATCAAATTCAATCAAATTTCATTGTAACCCTTGATAATTTTAGATTTTAAAGTCTTCTTGAAAACTAACATAGAATTACACATCTTTATTTCATCATTTAGTCCATTAATCCATAATTTTACACCCAAAACGGACACACATCTGTACTTGAGATTAGTTCTGACTTTCTGAGTTTCAAACATTAGCAATCCTCTTAAGTTATAAATCCCCTGCCTTAATTTAAACATTTTTTGAATACAAACAGGAATTGACATGTTTACCACTCGAAACATAATTTCTAATGTTTTTCAATATACAATGTCCTGAAATTTCAACGTGTGATCTTATAAAAAGCTGATTTGATCACGGTATCCAACTCCATTTATTATACTGATAGCTCTTTTCTGCTGTTTAATTATTGGATCTAGGTTTGTTTTATATGCATTTCCCCAAATTTCAACACAGTATGTCATATAAGGCAACACAAGTGAAAAGTACAGCAAATGAAGGCAGTTCTTATTCAGTAGATCTCTTGTTTTGTAAAGGATAGAAATAGACTTGGGTAATTTCTGTTTTATATATTTTAGCTGAGGCTTCCAACAAATTTTATCTTTTATCTTTATCTAATTTCATCTATTATTACTCCCAAAAACTTTGTTTCATGTACTCTTTCAATTTCAACATTATTAAGATTTATTTTTACCTCAGTGTTAGTCCTTTTACCACCAAACAACATAAATTTGGTTTTACTTTCATTTAGCGACAGCTTATTTAAAGCAAACCATTTGTTTAATTTCATCAATTCCATTTCTACAGTTTTTAACAACTCCTTTATATTGCCTCCAGAACAAAATAAATTAGTATCATCTGCAAACATAACATATTTTAATGTATCACTTACAGTACAAATATCATTTATGTAAAGTATGAATAACTTTGGTCCCAACACTGATCCTTGTGGAACTCCACAGGTTACATGTTTAAGTTGAGATTTAATATCATCAATACTCACATATTGAAACCTATTATTTAAATAACTTCTTAACCAAAGTTGTGCTATACCTCTTATGCCATACCGTTCACATTTCTGTAGAAGTAAAGAGTGATCGATCGTATCAAATGCTTTACGCAAATCAATAAACACACCTACTCCAAACTGCTTATTATCACTTTGGCTGTTTTCATCTTATCTGGAAAAATACCAGTTTGAAAAGATTTGTTACAAATATAAGTTAATGGCTCAAGGACACAAAAAATAACCTCATTTATAAGTGACATATTTAGATCATTGCAATCAGTAGATGTTTTACTCTTAAATTCTCTTACTACTTCTAAAATGTCACTTTCACAAACTCCCCCGAGAAACATTGTGTTACATTTATTGAAAGCTAAATTAAAGGTTTCATTTTTTCCACCTGTAATGGGAATCTCTTTTGCTAAGTTAGGACCAACATTAACAAAGTAATCGATGAACTCATTAACCATACTCTCAATATCCTCAGTCACTGAATTGTCACCTTTAACTATGTTTCTTGGAAAACACCTGTCAAACACCTGTCATTACGATTTTTGATCACCTCATTCAATACACTCCAGGTAGCCTTAATATTCTTTTTATATTTTCGAAACAATTGTTCGTAATACATCTTCTTTTGACATCGCATAATAGATGTCAGTCTGTTTCTATATTTTTTATAATTATCCTCCCTTTCCTTTGTTCGATGCTTTAAAAATTCCCTATATAGCTTGTTTTTCTTTTTACAAGCCTTCTCCAGTCCATTTGTTAACCATGGTTTTCTACTCTTTTTAGAATTTTGTGTAAACTTTTTCACTGGACAATATCTGTCATAAAGTGTCAAAAACGTTTTCAAAAAATGCATTGAAGCATCATTGGGATCCTCCACATAAACTTCCTGCCAGTCATGATTTGCCAATCCAGTTTTGAGAGCTGCAATTGCTTCTGGTGTTTTCACTCTACCTGAATAATGACTGTGAATTTTTTCAGAAAAAATAATCTTATTGTTCTTTTCAAGAATTGCAAAGACTGTCACTATATCTGTCACTAACAGTCCACTATTTATCTTCCCATCAATCATGCTTATAAAAATATTATCAATCAAAGTAGCACTGTCCTTAGTTATCCTGCTGGGCTTTGAGATCAACGGATATAAACCAAAACTGAACATAGCATCAATAAATTCAGCAGTTTTCTTATGATCATTTGAC
Source organism: Centropristis striata (assembly GCF_030273125.1). NCBI lineage: Eukaryota > Metazoa > Chordata > Actinopteri > Perciformes > Serranidae > Centropristis > Centropristis striata. The sequence goes on from NC_081534.1 coordinate 33,320,829, forward strand.
TTTAGTAAATCAATGTTAAAGTCACCACAAACAAAAGTCATCCTCCCTTTTTGTTTTTCAAGTATTTCCAAAATCTTTGTGTTAAAATGATCAATGCAGGACCCTGGTGTGCGATAAATGCAGCTAATTAACATATTTTTTTTCTCTTTCCACCTGAATTTCAATGGTCAAACATTCCATCAGATTATCAATTGCAGCTGACATATTGTTAATAACTTTACATTTGAAACCCAAAGCTACAAATATAGCAACCCCCCCTCCCCTTCTGTTCACTCTGTTTTGCCAAAACATTTCATATCCCTCTAGTCCATCTTCCAGCTCTTTATCATTACTCAACCACGGCTCTGATGTTGCTACAACAGTAAACTTTTCTTCGAACTGGTTAAGATAGTCTTTAATTTTGGAAAAATTACTATGAAGACTCCTGCTGTTAAAGTGGATCACAGTTTTTAACTCTTCCTCATAATAATATTCACAGGTCATATTAACATTCTAATAGAAATGGATTTCTGGATCAATGCCATTTTCTAACTCATAAAACCTATGATCTTGAAAATCAAAAGATTTTAACTTTGTGTGTTCACACATTGTCATGCCCAAGTATTGTTTCCTACATGTATCATATTGATCACATCACACAGTAAACACAAAAAGAATAACATTTCTCCATTAATTTATCATTTATATCTCTCGAGGTCCTTGATATCTCTGACAGCAATGACTTTGGCCTGTTCTGGTCTACCATTGAGTCTAATGAATACCTTGCAGTTCCTTGTCCAGGTGTCTTGAATGCGCTTTTCCTTCTTCAGGAGTCTTGCCTGCCGTGCGATTTCAGCATTTCTCTTTGTGAGATGCTCGTTAACATAAACTCCTGTTCCCTTCAGTTTCTTTCCCAGCTTTAGCACCTCCATTTTATGTTTTCTGTTCACAAATTTGGTTATGATAGTTGGCCTCTTGTTTTGTTTTTGTAGGATAGTGTGACATGCTGCTATATTTTTACTGTCCAAGGGAATGTCTTTATCATTGAAGAATTTAATGACTTGCTGCTCAAGTAGAAGTTTTTCACCTCTTGGTGCGTCCTCCCGCTCCTTGTCTCCTGCTGTGATCCGTGCGTAGGAGTAGTGGTTTATCTCCAGCCCAGATATCACCAAATCTTCCATTCCTGTGTACTGTTCCAGGTCTTCTACTCTTCTTCCCAGCTCCTCTATCTTCATGTCTTTTTCTTTTATCACAGCCTTCAGTTGTCTGACTTCATCAATTAAATCCAGTAGGCCCACCTGTTGTTTACCCACCTTGCTCAGCTCCTCTGACATAAAGTTAAGGGACTTGTTAACTTCTTCCATATCTTCTGATAACTTCTTAGTTGCCATGTTTCTCTTCATCAATAGACGTTCTTAGAAAAGGTTAAGTTCAGTAGAAACAGAAGACTTTGAGGTTCCAGGTAATCCAGTGATGTTGACTGCAGAGCACATGTCATGAAAAATACCAACATTTTCAAAAATACCAAAAGATAACCCTGCAAACTGGCTTAAGATTTCTTTGTGAAGTTAAGAAACGTAACTAATCTCTCAGATGTTAAATGATTCCCATGATATTCAGGAGATTGTTAGAGCTGATCAGCACAGAGCTTCCAACCAGCAGCCATTTTGTGACACCTGATGAGGTGAATTTGCTTCATTTTTAAACTGATTCTTTGAATAAGTAACTGTTTGTTTTGATAAGTGCCAATTGTAAATAAAGTGCTGTTTAAAAATCAAATCTTCTTCTTCTTCTTCTTGTCTTTTCTCTCAGAAATCATGCAGACAGTTGACTCAGAAGAGTTTCAGCCTGTTTCTCTGTCACACTGACAAACTGAGGAGCTCTGCTTCATGTTGAACAGCAGTTAGGACTCATGTTGGATAGAAAATCATTGTGACTGTGTTTCTTCCTCCAGGGTGGACCATGGTGGAGAGAGGTGGTTAACACCTGGTCTGAGGAAGTGTAAGTGTGAGATTTATTAATTAAAACATGACTGACAACATGTGTCATCATTAAACTTTATAGAAATGAACAACATCAGGACACAAAGACAGAATAAACCCTTCAGATGTGTCTGATGATAAACTGCTGCTGTGTTGTGTCTTTTCCTCTCCATCAGATTTCTGTCAACTCACACTGGACACAAACACAGTAAACAGAAGACTCAAACTGTCTGAGAACAACAAGAAGGTGACACATGCTGGAGAGTATCAGTCATATCCTGATCATCCAGAGAGATTTGACTACTGGGAACAGCTGCTGTGTAGAGATGGTCTGACTGGTCGCTGTTACTGGGAGGTCGAGTGGAGAGGAGAGGTAACTGTAGCAGTGAGTTACAGAGGAATCAGCAGGAAAGGATACAGTAAGGACTGTTGGTTTGGATGGAATGATCAGTCCTGGAGTCTGAGGTGCTCTGATGATGGTTACTCTGTCAGGCACAATAACATTAGAACAGTCCTCTCCTCCTCCTCCTCCTCCTCCTCCTCCTCCTCTGGTAGAGTAGCAGTGTATGTGGACTGTCCTGCTGGCTCTCTGTCCTTCTACAGAGTCTCCTCTGACTCTCTGATCCACCTCCACACCGTCAACACCACATTCACTGAACCTCTTTATCCTGGGTTTGGGTTCTCGTCCCCTGGTTCCTCAGTGTCTCTGTGTCGTCTGTAAGACAGAGACGACTTCCTGTCCTGTGGTTTAAATGTTGGACATGGCTTCACTGTGGCTCATATATAATTCACTGATTGTTCCTTTAATATCAGACATTTTATTGTCCAGGAAAATGTTGAAACGATCTCCTGAATTTGTTGTGTAGAAACTGTGTTGAACATTTGTTTTTATGAATCTTTTTCAGTTTTTAAGACACTGAATGTTAAAACTGTGTGTTTGAGATGTCTGACCTGCTGGTGAACTCTTGTGAAGAAACTGAGGCAAAACTTTGAGTTGGACATGTCATTTTTAGATACAGGAGTTTGGGTCTGTTTTGCACCAAATTAATGTATATTGCCTCATTTAAAACATGCAAATCAAATCATCAATAAAGAAATATATAATAGTAAATAATGTTTTGTCAGTTTTTTTACACATCCGGTCACAAACATCTATTTCAGTTTTATTTAATAACTTATTTGTTTTTTCCCTTTATTTTTTACTCTTAAATGAATAAACTTTCCCTCCAGTTTTAATGCTTTATTTAAACATTTTTTTAATGTACCTTCATTTTTCTAAATGAATTAGATTATTATTATTAATAATAATAATAATAAAGACATGAATAAGTTTCATCCATTCTGAAAATCAAAATAAAGAAATAAACTTTCCCTCCAGTTTTTTTAATGTTTCTAAATTATCTTCAATAAATAAGTAAATATAAATAAACGTTCCCTCCTCTCTAATATACTGTCATGTTTCTAAATAATGGGTTACAAAAGTTTAAGTTAAAAAAAAAAAAAATTCTGCTCCCCAGAGACACTGTGACTGATTCTGCTGAGACCAACGGTGAAGTGACAAATTCTCACTGAGCAGAGAGGAGAGGACAGGAGACAATACTTCTATACTTTCAATATGTGGAGAAAACTTAATTTTTAAATTATGAAATTCAGGACACTTGTGAAAGGAAAATGACTCAAACTGTGTCTCATTGGTGAGACTGTTTGTCCTTTACATCTTTCTTTAGTCACCACCATTTAGTGGACAGATAGTCAAACTACATCACCTGATTTCACTCACTCTGAAACACGTCACTGTTTACGAAATTTTTATCCCATTTTTATTTATCACCCAGTTTGTCCTATTTCATGATCCTGGGCGCTACCTGGAGTTGTAGGGCAGGGGAGTGTGTGTGTGTGTGTGTGTGTGTGTGTCTGTGTGTGTGCGTGTGTGTGTGTGTGTCTGTGTGTGTGCGTGTGTGTGTGTGTGTGTCTGTCTCTGTGTCTGTGTGTGTGTCTGTGTGTGTGTGTGTGTGTGTGTGTCTGTGTGTGTCTGTGTATAGGTGTGTGTCTGTGTGTGTCTGTGTATAGGTGTGAGTCTGTGTGTGTGTCTGTGTGTGTGTGTGTGTGTGTGTGTGTGTCTGTGTGTGTGTGTGTGTCTGTGTGTATAGACCCCATATACTGTTCTTGTAGAACAGTAGTTCTCAACCTTTTTGAGTCGTGACCCCCAATTTAACATGCATGTTGTCCGCGACCCCCGCTCACTGAACACAATCTCACACGCACAGTTCAGATCACCCAAAAAAGAAACAAAATGACCAAAAAAGACACAAATTGACCACAAAATGATCAAAAAAGACACAAAATGACCAGAAAAGACAAAAAATGACCAAAAAAAGACACAAATTGACCAAAAAGACACAAATTGTCCAAAAAAGGCACAAAATTACCCAAAAAATTAACAAAATGACCAAAAAAAGACACAAAATGGCTAAAAAAAAAGACACAAAATGATCAAAAAAGACACAAAATGACCAAAAAAGACACACAATGACCAAAAAAGACACAAAATGACCAAAAAGACACAAATTGTCCAAAAAAAGACACAAATTGACCAAAAAAAGGCACAAAAAAAGACACAAAATGGCAAAAAAAGACACAAAATGGCAAAAAAAAAGACACAAAATGATCAAAAAAGGACACAAAATGACCAAAATACACATAAAATGAACAAAAAAATATGTTAAGTTACAAAAAAGACTAAAACACATGAACACTTTAACACAGTGGAGACAGAGCTGACTAACAAAATGATTTGGCGACCCCCAGAAATCATCTCAAGACCCCAATTGGGGTCCCGACCCCAAGGTTGAGAATAGCTGCTGTAGAACACTGCACACAATCACACTTTCCTCAAATATCTTTCTGCCACTTTTTATTGTTTTATTAGTAATAAGTCACTGAGTATAAACCATATCATGAGACCTTTGTGATAATGTTTGATACTGTTAATGTTTAACTTGAGTTCACTCCAAAGTTCAGAGCTGCTCTGTCATCATATTTCCTTAAAGAACACTTTAGTCTGGAGATGAGTTCAGAGAGTTCCTGCTGTCAGTTACATGTTTGTTCTTTCTCTGGTTGGTTTGAATTCATTTCACCTTCCCTCGTCAGCGTGATGCAGATTATTTTCACCATCAGAAGGTAAAGTAACCAAACGTTTTCATCCTGTTTGTGTCAGCGTGAGTTAAACTGATCTGATAACAGTAGAGATGGTGCTGATGTTGCTTTGTTAAAAGTGGATACAAGATCATTTAGCTTTGCTGGTTTTGTTGGTATTGTAAATCACACTACACTGTAAAAAGAGATAAACAATAGCTACTCAATAACATTGAGGCAACAGATTGCACGCAATATTATTAATTAAATCTAACTACGTTACAAGTTGAGTTAATAACAACTTAACAGGAAGTGCCTGTCATTTAAAAACGGACTAATTCTATTGTGTTGGATTCATTCAAAATTCTCTTGATTTAGAATTACATACACATAAAGATTATATTTAAGGTGATCAAAATAAGTAGATTCTATCTCAAACATTTTTATATTAAAGTTACTTAAACAACTGCCTCAAAATCAAGGACGCATTTATATTTAATACATTTTATCACATATATTAAGTAAAATGAAATGACTACAGAATAATTTATTACAGTGTACGTGATCAGAAAAAACACTTGTGTGATGTTTAAGTTTTGACTGAATTATTTTTTGTTTTTTTCATATTTAGCCTCGACTTTGTGCTGGTGTCGCAGTTATGTGTTAATATTTTGTCTGCAGCATTTACATACATTTATAGAGGAGAAGAAATATTAGAAATACAATAAAATGTTCCTGCCATCGACAATTATCTAAAGTTCCACCAAGGTTTGATTTATTACAGCAGCTATTCTCAACCTGGGGGTTGGGGCCCCATTTGGGGTCGCGAGATGATTTCTGGGGGTCGCCAAATCATTTTGGAAGTCAGCTCTGTCTCCACTGTGTTAAAGTGTTCATGTGTTAATGTGTTTTAGTCTCTTTGGTCACTTAACGTCTTTTTTTGGTCATTTTGTGTCTTTTCTGGTCATTTTGTGGTCAATTTGTGTCTTTTTTGGTCATTTTGTGTCTTTTTTTGCCATTTTGTGTCTTTTTATTGTCATTTTGTTTATTTTTTGGGTAATTTTGTTCATTTTTTTGGTCAATTTGTGTCTTTTTTGGGACAATTTGTGTCTTTTTGGTCATTTTGTGTCTTTTTTGGTCATTTTGTGTCTTTTTTTATCATTTTGTGGTCAATTTGTGTCTTTTTTTCTTCTTTTTTTTGGTGATCTGAACTGTGCGTGTCGCAGACAACATGCATGTTAAATTGGGGGTCGCGACTCAAAAAGGTTGAGAACTACTGTATTACAGGACTGTTTTTATCAATCGCAGTAAAAGAGACAATAATGTACGTCAGCGTGAATGTTCATGTAATTGTTTCACTCGTGCTACAGCAGCATTAACTGAACATAAAACAGTTAATGCATACGAACGTGTCATTCATGCATCAAAACATGATCTTTTAAAAATAATCTCCATCTGCAACTTATTGCTCAAATATTCAGCAAATTATACAAATTAAACTGGGTGTTAAAGAGTTACAGTACAGTAGCATTGCTTTTAACACATTTGTTAAATGAAATCATAAAATATGCATGTCAGTTTTATTAAATGTTCATTATTAAAGTGAAGTATTTTGTTTTTAGGCGTGTCCGTCCACCCGTCCCATTCTGGTGAATCTCAGGAACACCTCAAGGTAACTATGAGAGAAGTTTGAAGTGGAATTTTGTCTGTTTTGTTTGGTTGAACTGGATTTGTGAAACGTAACAATGGCCCAAACACTGTGTAAGAGCTCAGGAACCACTGGTGTTATATATATATATATATATATATATAAATATTTAGTATGTTATAAATGTGAAGACCCCTCCTGCTTACCCACTCCGCACATTTTACTGTCACTCATTAAGTGCTTGAAGTTCAGAGTCTAAAGTTATTTACAGGTGGGGTGGTTAGATATCAGCAGGTAATATAATGTAATTAAATATCATACAGGAAAAGTTCTCAGAGCATTTTCAACAACAATGTGTTGGAAATAATTCTGTATTTATGATATTTAGTCATTTAGAGCTGCAGCAACTTAAAAACAGTTTGGGACAAACAATGTTTATCATCTTTATTATAGATGAATATGAATTATCATTAATGTTACAATATATCACAAAATGTGAATCACTTCGTTTGACCGAAGTAAATTTTTTCTGGAACAACTGAGTATCTTTATTACATTGTGTCTTCATTTTATATTTAATCAGACAGACTTCAGACATTCTATCAATCATACATTTCAACTCAAACAACTCAACCATAAAATCATGAAAACTTTCCACTGGCGTCCTCATCATCCAAGACTGATTAAAGTCCAAAAGTCCTATCAAGATAAAGTCGATAAAATAAGATTAAATATGATACGACCGTAGCAAGTGTCCAAGAAAATGACAGACTCACAATACAAAGATGCTTTTCATTTAAATACATTAACAATAACTTGTCAACCCTGTACAATTAGGTTTTATTATTACTGATTTGAACAGCTAATATGATTTGAGAGAAACATGATGCCATCCAGATAGATCAACTCAATCAGCATAAAAAATTTTAACAGATAAAAGTATTTCCTTTGCTTTCCAAATGTTAATTGTTTTAAATGTTCTGTTTTGACACTTTCTTGGATAAAAATGGGAAAAAGTCAACAGTACAACTTTTATGTGGTACAAAAACAGACCCCTCCCTTCAAACTGAATATAATTATTTCAATAATTACATTTTCTTTTTAACATAATTTTTTGGTGGCTAGTTTTTCTGTCTAATCTAAATAAGTATTGTTTCGTGTAATGAAGTCACGAAAAACTGCTCAAAATTTTGCATTGAAGTAAATGGGACGTCCGAAAAAAAATGAGCGAAAAAGACACAATAATTGGAGATATTTAAACGTCTACTTCTCCGGCATAATTTCAGCTAGAGACTCCATTTAAACTTTAAACAGTAGACACAAGTCTTGTGTATTGGTGTATTAATCCACGTTTCGATAGGTCATATCGTTTTTTATCAATCCCTGTTCAATGACCATGATAATTTTTGGAGAAATTCTGAGATTATAATGGGTGTGTATTGCACGGAATGTTCGTGTCACAGTGTGTGACATCATCACCAGAGTGTAGAGGGAGAGAAGAAACTGTCAAAAAATTAATTTGAAAACTGCGCTCCAGGCCGCAAATTCCACCCTACAGAAATAATTTATACATAGAAACGTAGGAAAATTAGTCTTCTCCCTCACAATCCTCTGGTTAAGCTGTCAGAGTTATAGTTTGGGCGTAGAACGCACAGATGCGCCACCAACACCACCAACAGCCTCATTGGCTCCCATATTAAAAACGCAGGAAGATTTATGAAAAAGGGAGATGTAAATTTTTTTTTAGATCGCTCTAACAAAGCTATTTTTTTCATTTTTCTTAAAAAGAAAACATATGTAGACGTTCAGGAAGAACCCAGGACGCTCAAAGTGAAGTCGGATCAATGATAGGTATTATGGTTTTGCCAAAAATGCTTTCTGTTCGAGGCCAGAAATTCCAGTCTGTCCACCTCTGTTACGGACATTGGCAGTTGGTGGCAGTTAATTCTGTTGATTGCTTTGATCTGATTGCCTTTGATCTTTGATGTGATTACAGTTACAGATACACACACATGCGCGTTAGCACACAAAAACACACACACACACACACACACACACACACAGATAACTTTATATGATTTTTGTACACACACACACACACACACACACACAAATGCGCACATAAGCGCGCACGCTCCTCCAGATACACATGGTTCACCATCTATTGTGGCTCTGCTCACACTACTGATTGGACCACACACACACACACACACACACACACACACACACACACACACACACACACACACACATTTTGAGGTTAAAGGTCATAGGTTGCTGTAAAAATAAATAATTGAAAAGGAATGCTCGTTGTAGGTGTGCTCCTTGTATATTATATAGTATTATAACATTACTAGTATTAATTGTTATAATTCTCTGAATAATGTCATCATAGTGTACACACACTGGCAGTAGCCCCCGTGGCCCTTTCAGAATTTCCCCAGAGGAAATTTTCTAGTTTTATTGTTGGAGTTGTGTTGCAGTATCAAGGGTCACTGCAAACTGACAAACATTTTATTGTCACTCATTAAGTGCTTGAAGTTCTTGAAGTATTTACAGGTGGGGTGGTTAGATATCAGCAGGTAATAAAATGTAATTAAATATGATACAGGAAAAGTTCTCAGAGCATTTTCAACAACAATGTTCTGGAAATAATTCTGTATTTATGATATTTAGTCATTTAGAGCTGCAGCAACTTAAAAAGAGTTTGGGACAAACAATGTTTATCATCTTTATTATAGATGAATATGAATTATCATTAATGTTACAATATTTAACAAAATGTGAATCACTGCGTTTGACCAAAGTAAACTTTTTCTGGAACAACTGGAAGAACCGAGTGTCTTTATCACATCGTGTCTTCAGTTTATATTTAATCAGACAGACTTCAGACATTCTGTAAATCATACATTTCAACTCAAACAATTCAAGCATAAAATCATCCAAGACTGATTAAAGTCCAAAAGTCCTATCAAGATAAAGTCAATAAAATAAGATTAAATATGATACGACCGTAGCAAGTGTCCAAGAAAATGACGATACAAAGATGCTTTTCATTTAAAAACATTAACAATAACATGTCAACCCTGTAAAAGCAGAATGGAAGTATTTCCATGTCCTTTGTTTTTACACATATAACTATAAATTGTTGTGGTCTTTTGAATTATTATTTAGTTTAATGTCGTCTGGTGGTAGAATGCAGTATGACAGTGTGTCCTGTGATGTGCAGCTTGTTGTAATGACTGAGCATGTTGTGTTTGTGTGAAGGTGAGGACTCTGCTATGGATCAGTGTGAGGACGGAGAGGAGGGAGTCCCTGCACACTGCAGGAAGTCCATCGAGGATGTCCGGTTGTTGTGTGAACCTCCTGAGCTCAGAAATGTGCAGCAGTCTGCAGTTCCAAGGTGAGCATGGCTTGACATTAACGTTTTTTTTCACCAGCTACTTTGGCTCATGGTTTTTAGTTACGCTTACCTGAAAGATCGTATCAGTTATGCAAAAGATGAGCTCTGCTCGCCCTCCATAGCTGCGTGTAGGCAATTATTTGGCCACAAAGGTGGGATTTTAAAGTTTCCAACAAAGTGTTCTGGACATATTTTATTGCATCAAATGTTTGAAAGGTGGTGAGTGATTGTATGGGTATTAAGGAAACATTTAATTAATTTAGCAGATATTGTCAGTGATTGGGTTTTTATTTGATGACCTTTCTAGTTTGAGGTCAAAGGCACAGTTACAGTCACCAACCCATGATTAGGACATGAGTACGTAAATCAGGAAGGTATGAAACACTTTTGAAAGGAAATGCTCATCATCACAGTTACGGATTTAACATTAGCTTAAAATAGTTGTGTTATATAGGTGGACAGTGACCACAACAAACCTACCAGATGGACCAGAAGTAACATGGAAGGGAGGAAAGGAGTGTTCCTATTTAATAAAATTGCAGTTTCCCAAAATTAAAATGGAAGTTTGAGTGAAACATTTGGGTGACTCACCATTTCGCAACAAATGTTCTTGGTTTTTTCAAGTGTTTCCTATAGAAATGCAATTTTACAGTTTTATAAAATGAGTCAAAGCTTTTCCCTGTTTCACAACATTGCAAAGAAATCCTGAACAAACAGTGGGGTGGTGGTCAGCAAAAATTAGGTCTGTCTAAATAAAATGGCACCATGCAGTTTCTCTTCAGATTTTGTCTTTAGTCCTTTTTAAATATCTCATGGCTTTATATAGCAGATAAAGTTCCACAGTTGTCAAATGAATGTTTTACTTGTTATCAGGTGAAACCCCATAGGTTTAAGACACAATTATAGCATTAGATTATTTGCAGCTAATTTTATTGAGACTTTAAACTTTCTCTCAGGATCCATAAGCAGAGACCGGACTCTCCTGAACCCAGCTGTGTGTCCATGAAGAGTGACCGGTCTATGTTTATACCTAATGACTTCAGAGATGGACACCATTCAGCCAAGCAAAGGTAAGAATCTAAACTCATGGTACCCTTTTTCTTTGTAGACTTTCAATCTTGTCAATGAATTAATTTTTGGGTTCCCATGAGGTGTTTCTTTGGGTTTATGCAGGATGACATAGTTTTCGGGGTTCTCCTTTTAAATCCATCAGGGGGAAGTGGCACAATGTGTTTTTAACTTTAATTTTACAATTTTTGTTCAGTACATTTTAAATTGTGTGGGGGGTGAGATCCCCACATAGAAAGACCTACTGGTAACAACCATTGCTCAGGCCTGGAAGAACTCCACAGAGCCTGTAACCTCCTGCACCTGAAGCTTCACGCCCAAGTAATCCATCAGAACAGCAACGGGTTAAATGGCCTCGATCCAGCTAGATGGAAGAATGACGGCAGTTTGAGGATGTAAGCACAGTCCCTTGGACAGTTCAGCCAAAGAGGATGCAGACAGAGACCAGAGATGTTTGGGTTGGAGAAAAAACAATAGGGAAGGATCCCTCAGTTAAGAACCAAAGGGTAGCATAGATTAGCCAGCTACGCTGTGTTATAAGAAAAACTTAACAGTCTCTGAAGTTCAGATTCTCACAGGCACCTCGGAAAGAGAGGACCAGCGAGCAGGCAGCCTTCATAGTGGATCCTTTGGGTTCTCTAGGGAGCTAAGTGGCTGAAACGCAATAGTGGAGCAGCTAAGTGCTCATTTTTGCCAGAATCTTTCAGTTTATGATACAAGCGTGAAAATTGGCATGAACATTCTCCATGGGTCACTTAACAAGAAAATTGTCCGAGACATTTGAAATTTTAAGATGGCAGCCATTTTTCAAGATGGCCGACACCTAAGTGGAGCAGTTAAGTGATATAATGGTTTATTTGGTAATACAAGCATAAAAATTGGCATGAGCAGTCTCCGTTGGTCACTTGACAATGACCCACCCACAGTTATTTGAATTTCCAAAATGGCGGCCATTTTTCAAGGTGGCCGACACCTTAATGGAGCAGTTAAGTGATATAATAGTTTATTTGGTGATACAAGCATACAAATTGGCATGAGCAGTCTCTGTTGGTCACTTGACAATGACCCACCCACAGTTATTTGAATTTCCAAGATGGCGGCCATTTTTCAAGATGGCCGACACCTTAATGGAGCAGTTAAGTGAAATAATGGTTTATTTGGTGATACAAGCATACAAATTGGCATGAGCAGTATCTGTGGGTCACTTGACCATAACCCACTCACAGTTACTTGAAATTCAAAGATAGCGGCCGTTTTTCAAGATGGCCGACACCTTAGTGGAGCAATTAAATTATATAATGGTTTATTTGGTGATACAAGCATAAAAATTGGCATGAGCAGTCTCCATGGGTCACTTGACAATAAGTCACCCACAGTTACTTGGGTTGACAAAAAAACACTCCCAGCCACTTGAAATTTCTATTTTCAAGATGGCCGCCCCCTGGATCCTCAAAAGATCAATTTTCTCATAGAAATGTATTGGGTTTTAGATTATTCTGGAAAACAAGTTTTAACACATCGTAATACAGTTGTGTTGATTTGTTGATCATGGACAGATTAGACACGAGTGAGTATCTGCACTACCAGGGCACACTGGTGATATATGACTGCTGTTAAACTCAGAGTGGGGTTCAATGTCAGCCAATTGTAAAGTTAGTCAAAGAAGAGACGACAACTCTCTGAGTAGTTTTAGTTAACTGGGTGGTGTACAGATTGTACAGGGTAAAAATGTCATTGGATGAACGATTGGACTAAGTGTAGGGTTAAGGCATGAACTTAGGCAAGATAGTTGTATCCCATACATCAACGTGCTTATTAAAAGGTGGTAAAAGGCTAGACCCTCGGCCTCTGCCTTTGAATTTGCTGCAGACATTGCAGAAGCCATCATAACAGTTGAGAAAACAAACAGCAGGACACCAAGATCATACTGGTTATGATACCATTGCAAGAAATGTTCCATTATTTCATAAAATAAATGCTCTGCCTATCTTACGTAGTCCAACCCGACTAGATGAAGGTGATGGCATAGAAAGCACATTGACAAGAAACAGAGCAAAATATCATTCAAGCTGTAAACTTATGTTCAACAACACACAGCTGGAAAGGGCACAAAAAAGGCATCTACTGCTGCTAAAGACACTAAAGATAACAAAGATATCCATGTCAAGAGGTCAAGAAGATCCCAGACTTCTTATGAGGCTGGATATGTGTGGGGACAGGCATTGAAGAGAGACATCCACAAATGCCGAGCCCGTCCGACTGGGGATGGGTTAAACAGGACAAGGAGTAGAAAGTCTTCTGGACTCCACTTCCACCTATTGCGGAGAGTTGTTGGGAGTTGACAAAATGTGGGTGCACCAAGGCTTGTACTGGAAAGTGTAAGTGCTACAGATATGGACTCAGTTGCCCCTGCTAGAACTTATTTGCTTGTTTCTTTTGCCAGTGTTATTCCTTGTTGTCCTTTGTGTTTTCAAGTGTAGGCCTATGGCTCGGCTTCCCCTCGCCACATCGGCGCATTATGTTCTATTTTGTCACCAGCCTATTACTGTGACATGTTCAGTTTTCACTTTGTAACAATGCTTTCACATTTTCAGTTTAGTTCCCTAGTATAGTTTCAGATACTGTTTGTCATGGTTCCGTGTCAGCCAGAGCTGCTGTTGCCTCTGGATCTGTCATTATTGCCATTTAGTATTAACCATTGCTCAATTATTATTTTGGAGCACTGTCCGTTCAGCACCACAACTTTGTTTCCCCACCCCTTAGTATTTATTTGGCATGTTTAATGGCAGTAGTAATGGTAAGTTATAAAAAAAGTCATTTAAAAAAGTATTTTAAAAAGCCCTCATTGTAAGGGAGCCTGTGTACCTCGGTGAACCCGGAGAGCTACGCCGGTGGGAGGGAACTCCTGTCAGGTTTTACCAAACTGGGCAGGTCGTGGGCAAGGAGTCAGACAAAGCACAGTCAAACAACCTCTCTTGAGGAACCCAATACATTTCTATGAGAAAATTCATAATTTAAAGGTCCACATGGCAGGCGGCAGTCATCCTGAAAAAAAAAATTGCCGCCTTGAAATTTCAAGTAGCTGTTGCTGGCTTATTGTCAAGTGACCCACAGATACTGCTCATGCCAGTTTTTATGCGTATATCACCCAATAAACCATTGTATCACTTAACTGCTCCACTAAGGTGTCAGCCATCTTGAAAAATGGCCGAAATCTTGGAATTTCAAGTAACTGTGGGTGGGTTATTGTGAAGTGACCCACAGATACTGCTCATGCCAATTTTTATGCTTGTACCACCAATAGACCATTATATAATTTAATTGCGCCACTATGGTGTCGGCCATCTTGAAAAATGGCCGCCATCTTACAATTTCAAATGTCTCGGACAATTTTCTTGTTAAGTGACCCATGGAGACTGCTCATGCCAATTTTTTTGCTTGTAGCACCAAATAAACGATTATATCATTCAATTGCTCCACTAAGGTGTCGGCCATCTTGAAAAATGGCCGAAATCTTGGAATTTCAAGTAACTGTGGGTGGGTTATTGTGAAGTGACCCACAGATACTGCTCATGCCAATTTTTATGCTTGTACCACCAATAGACCATTATATAATTTAATTGCGCCACTATGGTGTCAGCCATCTTGAAAAATGGCCGCCATCTTACAATTTCAAATGTCTCGGACAATTTTCTTGTTAAGTGACCCATGGAGACTGCTCATGCCAATTTTTTTGCTTGTAGCACCAAATAAACGATTATATCATTCAATTGCTCCACTAAGGTGTCGGCCATCTTGAAAAATGGCCGCCATCTTACAATTTCAAATGTCTCGGACAATTTTCTTGTCAAGTGACCAACAGAGACTGGTCATGCCAATTTGTATGCTTGTATCACCAAATAAACCATTACATCACTTAACTGCTCCACTTAGATGTCGGCCATCTTGAAAAATGGCCGCCATCTTAAAATTTTAAATGTCTCGGACAATTTTCTTGTCAAGTGACCCATGGAGAGTGTTCATGCCAATTTTCACGCTTGTATCATAAACTGAAAGATTATATCACTTAGCCGCTCCACTACAATGGCAATTAGATTATTTACAGATAATTTTATTGAGACTTTAAACTTTCTCTCAGGATCCATAAGCAGAGACCGGACTCTCCTGAACCCAGCTGTGTGTCCATGAAGAGTGACCGGTCTATGTTTAAACCTATTGACTTCAGAGATGGACACCACTCAGCTGAGCAAAGGTAAGAATCTGAACGTATGGGACCCTTATATTACACTTTGCTTTTAGGTTCAGTCAACTCTCAAGAGGAAACATGTATGAGCCATATTTCCTCATAACCAGTGTCCAATTTGTTTTTCTCTCTCACCAACTGTCTGGTTTGTTGTGTTGTGTTTTTTCTTTGTAAACTTTCAATCTTGTCAGTTTGTTAATTTTTGAGGTTTGGATTGGAGAAAAAACAATAGGGAAGCACCCCTTCAGTTAAGAACCAAAGATCAGCAAAGATTAGCCAGCTACGCTGTGTTCTAAGAAAAACTTAAAACTCTCTGAAGGTTAGATTTTCACAGGCACCTCGGAAAGAGAGGACCAGCGAGCAGGCAGCCTTCATAGTGGATCCTTTGGGTTCTCCAGTCAGCCACTTGTCCAAAATCATAGTGGCCAGCTTTTGTTACCCAAGGAAGATGTTTACATGTATCTCCACAACACACATGTGGAAACAGAGAGAAAAGAACCTGGGTGCCTGCCAAATCCTGGTGAGGCCACCAGCACCAAACATTGAGCAGTTGAGAACCTTTTTGCTGCTCAGTGTGAAGGGAAAGGTGTTCTTAAGCATTGTTGCCTGAAGCCTGATTGAATATCTCTTAAAGAACCAGTACCTCCATACAGCAGTGCAGATGGGTGGGATTCCTCAAGTACCTGGGTTCCTTGAACATACAGGTGTAGTCACCAGCTGGTCCACGAAGCACTGTAAGAGAGAAGAAATCTATCTGTGCTTTGGTTTGACCTGACCAATGCTTACGGCTCCATAAACCAGAAGCTTTTTTGTAGCTGCCCCAGATCACCACCATGTCCTAGGGGAGGTCAGAGACCTTATACTTCAGTCAGCTTTTTTTGCCCTTGCTATAAACATACTGGCCAAATCAGCAGAGGCAGAGTGTAGAGGCCCCCTTTCCAAGTTAGATGTACGCCCGCCACCAATTCTGGCATTCATGGACAACCTCAAAGTATGTCCACAACATTGGCCCCAGGCTGCAGAAGGCTGCTGAAAAGCCTGTAGAAGCTTGTCTCATGAGCACAGATGAGCTTCAAACCAGCAAAGGCCAGGTCCTTAGTGCTGAGAAAAGGAAAGGTGGCTAACCCCCACACCACATAGAAAGACCTACTGGTAACAACCCTTGCTCAGGCCTGGAAGAACTCCACAGAGCCTGTAACCTCCTGAACCTGAAGCTTCACGCCCAAGTAATCCATCAGAACAGCAGTAGGTTAAATGGCCTCAAACCAGCTAGATGGAAGAATAACGGCAGTTTGAGGATGTGAGCACAGTCCCTTGGACACTTCAGCCAAAGAGGATGCAGACAGAGACCAGAGATGTTTGGATTGGAGAAAAAACAATAGGGATGGACCCCTCAGTTAAGAATCAAAGTGCAGCATAGATTAGCCAGCTACGCTGTGTTATAAGAAAAACGTAACACTCTCTGAAGGTCAGATTCTCACAGGCACCTCAGAAAGAGAAGACCAGCGAGCAGGCAGCCTTCATAGTGGATCCTTTGGGTTCTCTAGGTAGCTAAGTGGCTGAAATGCAATGGATATTAGATTATTTGCAGATAATTTTATTGAGACTTTAAACTTTCTCTCAGGATCCATAAGCAGAGACCAGACTCTCCTGAACCCAGCTGTGTTTCCATGAAGAGTGACCGGTCTATGTTTAAACCTATTGACTTCAGAGATGGACCCTACTCAGCTGAGCAAAGGTAAGAATCTGAACGTATGGGACCCTTATATTACACTTTGCTTTTAGGTTCAGTCAACTCTCAAGAGGAAACATGTATGAGCCATATTTCCTCATCACCAGTGTCCAATTTGTTTTTCTCTCTCACCAACTGTCTGGTTTGTTGTGTTGTGTTTTTTCTTCGTAAACGTTCAATCTTGTCAGTTTGTTAATTTTTGAGGTTTGGATTGGAGAAAAAACAATAGGGAAGGACCCCTTCAGTTAAGAACCAAAGATCAGCAAAGATTAGCCAGCTGCGCTGTGTTCTAAGAAAAACTTAAAACTCTCTGAAGGTTAGATTCTCACAGGCACCTCGGAAAGAGAGGACCAGCGAGCAGGCAGCCTTCATAGTGGATCCTTTGGGTTCTCCAGTCAGCCACTTGTCCAAAATCACAGTGGCTAGCTTTTGTTACCCAAGGAAGATGTTTACATGTATCTCCACAACACACACGTGGAAACGAGAGAGAAAAGAACCTGGGTGCCTGCCAAATCCTGGTGAGGCCACCAGCACCAAACATTGAGCAGTTGAGAACCTTTTTGCTGCTCAGTGTGAAGGGAAAGGTGTTCTTAACCATTGTTGCCTGAAGCCTGATTGAATATCTCTTAAAGAACCAGTACCTCCATACAGCAGTGCAGATGGGTGGGATTCCTCAAGTACCTGGGTTCCTTGAACATACAGGTGTAGTCACCAGCTGGTCCACGAAGCACTGTAAGAGAGAAGAAATCTATCTGTGCTTTGGTTTGACCTGACCAATGCTTATGGCTCCATAAACCAGAAGCTTTTTTGTAGCTGCCCCAGATCACCACCATGTCCTAGGGGAGGTCAGAGACCTTATACTTCAGTCAGCTTTTTTTGCCCTTGCTATGAACATACTGGCCAAATCAGCAGAGGCAGAGTGTAGAGGCCCCCTTTCCAAGTTAGGTGTACGCCCGCCACCAATTCTGGCATTCATGGACAACCTCAAAGTATGTCCACAACATCGGCCCCAGGCTGCAGATGGCTGCTGAAAAGCCTGTAGAAGCTTGCCTCATGAGCACAGATGAGCTTCAAACCTGCAAAGGCCAGGTCCTTAGTGCTGAGAAAAGGAAAGGTGGCTAACCAGTTCCGCTTTTCTTTAGTGACAGTCAGATTTCATCCATCTCAGAAAAAAAGTATAGGGACTGGGCAAGATGTTCATCAGCTCACTAAATGATGCTGATTACATCAAAGCTACAGGGCAAGAAGTGGAGAATCACCTGAGGGCAGTAGACAAGACTGGTCTCCCAGGCACGTTCAAAACCGAGATCTACCAGCACACAATCCTTCCTCGAATCCTGTTGCCTCCTTTTGTGTATGAAGTCCCAATGTCCACAGTCGGGCAGAAGATCAACCAGTATCACCACAGGTGGCTGGGGCTCTGCATGAGTCTATTCAGTATTACAATATTTGGGCAGGAGAACAGACACACACTACCACTCAGCATTGTTAAGGAGGGGCTATGGCCACATGTACAAGAGAGGTACTGCTGCACAGAGATTCCGGGGAACCTAAGGCATCTGGTGCCGAAAATTGAGGTGAGGACAGGGAGGTAGTGGAATGTTCATATACTGTGAGTCCTGGCTTTGGCAAAAGATGCTTGTGGGCCATGTGTTGTTAGGAAGGGCTGGGTTAGGCAGCAACCCATCAAAATGTTGAGACCAGGCACTGGATCACAAAATAGGCTGGTCCTCAGCGTATCAGGTTCCTTGTTCAGTCAGTTTACGATGTGCTTCCAACTCCAGTGAACAACTGCTGCTTGGGAATAGCCAACACCCATGCTTGCTCCTTGTGTTCTGGGGCTGGGTCTTTGGAGGACATTCTCAGCTGTTGCCCAAAAGCCCTCAGAGAGGGCCATGACCAGCTGCTGAAGACAGGAGCTGTGCCCATCTGCTCAGCCATCGCCCTCTCCAAACATCAGAAACCAGCAACACAGACCATCCACTTCATTAAAGCTGTAGAGACATCAGGACGACACCAGAGGGCACTGACAGGTCTCCTGGCAATGGCCCACGATTGGCAGTTGATGGTGGACCTGGGCGAACAGCTCCAGTTCCCAGAATTCATTACAACAGTCAATCTGAGACCAGATATAGTCCTCCTTTCAGAAACAACAAGACAGGTTGTCATGCTTGAGCTAGCAGTACCATGGTAGGACCAGATTTCGGAGGCTACAGGGTGAAAGTGAGCCAGGTAAGCTGACCTGGTAGACGACTGCAGCAGACAAAGGTGGAGGACTTCCTTCCTGCCTGTTGAAGTTGGCTGCAGAGGATTCGCTGCCTGAATAGTCTGCAGGCCATACAATCTCCTGGGCATCGCAGGTGTCCACAAAAGGCAGACCATCAAGCACAGCATTGAGGCAGCAGAGAAGGTCTCAAGATGGTTGTGGTTAAGGAGGAGTGAGACGTGGAGGAATGCTATTTGGACACAAGTCAGGATCTGATCAGCCCCGGTTTCAGAGGATTTCACTGTATATATATATATATATATATATATATATATATATTAGGGTGACCATATTTTGATTTCCAAAAAAAGAGGACAATCGTCACGGCCTCGAGACACAAATTCAGACAGGCCTCTCGGAGGTTGATGAACATGCTTTATTATGCTTCAATGGTGCAAAATTAACTTCTGTAATAAAATAAAATGAAATCTGTAAAAACTTGTAACAAAATAATAGCTCTCGTAGACTCTTTTCAAATAAATGAATAAATAATATGAAATAATGTTCTAAATATGAACTCTTCTGTTAGAAAATCTAGCTTCAACAATACATCTCTTAATAACTGTAATAAGATAAATAATAGCTGTTGTGGTGTTTCACAGTATGAAATGCCATTGCACCTTCCACTGCATTTACAGCATCCTCTGTTTTCCCAGGTCTAACAAAGAACTCAACTTTGCAGAAGAACTCTCACCTCTTTGAGATCTCCAGCACCTTTATTAGACACTGAGACATATGTGCCAGCTTTGCAGACGGTGCACTCCGCCTCCCACCTGTCCCAACCGGGACGGTATGTCGGAAATATTTTTTGCAGTTCATCTGTGAAGCTGCACTTACGGTTCGGCATTTCCCGTGCAATGGTGCTCCACTGTTCGATCTGCCCTCTGTCTGCTCTGCTCTCTGTCTCTCTCTGTGTGTGCGCGGCGCTGACCCGCCCACAAGGCAGCCTCTTGGTAATTACGTCTCACAAAATTGTGTGCAAAGCGCCGGTCAATTTACGTGCACGTGTACTGGTCCTATGGAAAACAGTGAACACCGGACATTTTCGTGAATTTATAAAACCCGGCCGGACGCCCCGGACAGGACGTAAAAAGTGGACATGTCCGGGCAAAAGAGGACGCTTGGTCACCCTAATATATATATATATATATATATATATATATATATATATAGATTATTGTTAGTAGTAGTTGTTTCTCTCTGAGTTTCTGCAGACTTAAAGTAACATTGACATACATAGTAGCAGTACCTCTGTCAATAACACACATAAATCCTCTGACAAATCTTCATGTTCAGCCTCTCTAATGTTGGCCATTTAAGCTTTTGGGTCCTTTACCATCCTGACACTGAAACAGGTAGCTTACTTGTGTCTTTTGCTGATAAACCATTAAAATAATCAAAAAAAGCATCCCAAGGCACAATCAAGAAAAAAATAATAATAGGAGCTCTTGTTCAGTCTTACCTGCCTCCCGCTGGGGCGCCCGACTGTGCTACTTGGGGCCGGTTTGGGGATCCCCTGGCCTGCCCCCCTGATGCTCTGGTCTAGCCTCGCCCCCTCACTGTGGCGTACGTTGTTGTTATGGTTGTCATTGTCATGATGTGTTGATTTATGTTGGGTTGATTATGTGTATGATCTTGCACTGTGTTTGTGTAAGATGTTGTGCTGCATCACATCAAGCTATATTGTGTGGTGATGTCTCCCGTCCCCCTGTGTTATTATATTATATATTGGTTTTTTTTTCTTTTCTCTTTTTCTTTCCTCTTCCCTCTCTTCTCGCGTTAGTGCTTCTTGCTTTGTTATATCATCTGCTTCTCATCCACATACACACAAGCATACACACACACACACGCACATACACCTGTGATGCCTCTGTGCACATCGTTGTACATTTGTGTTTTTCTTTGTTGTTGTCTGCGCTGTATGTCTGCTGTCTTTACTTGTGGTCCACATGGTGTAGTGTATTTGTCCCTCATGTCACCTTGTTTGTTACGTCATTTCACCAATAAAAAAAATCAATAAAAAAAATCTGAAAAACATCAAGACGATCATGTTATTTGACAACTGTATCGCTCGCAGCGCTGGGACCAGCAGCTAACTCTCTAACTTTCTGCCACCGGTTAGGCTCTGCCCAGAAAATACATCATCATTGTTGGTAAACAGTAAACTGGTCTATTAAAAATGATTTCCTACTGTACAAGCCCGCTGTGAAAGCGCACTTTCATACTTTCATACTTTCATTTTCATTATTTATTTATTTGATTAAACTCTTTTAATTGTTCCATTCAACATTTTCAGAGTGAAGATTTCAACTTTGAATAATTTGTGATGGAACAACTTCTGCATGCATGTTTTATTTACAGACTTGATCCAGAGACCTCAGAGATCTTGGGTGGTCAGCGTTCACAACAGCAGGACTCTATATTTATGGTGTGTATTGGAAGTGTACAGAGTTACAACTGGCACCTAAAACCATCAACAAAATACTGAAATATCATTCTGATCAGAACATTTTCCATCCTGTACTCCTTCAACTGTTTTTCTGTCTTCAACAGATGACAGTTTTCTTCTTTAAGCTTGTACTGAAAGTAACATTTATGTACTATTCTGTTCCAGCTGCTGGAGGAGAACATTGTCAGTTTTGTAAAGAACGAGCTGAAGAAGATCCAGAGAGTCCTGAGTCCAGATTTCCCAGAATGCTTAGAGAGTCAGAGGGAGGATGAGGAGGTGTTGGACGGTGAGGATGAAGAGCAGAGGTGGAGCAGCAGAGAGGCATTTCTGAAGATCACACTGATCTTCCTCAGGAGAATGAAGCAGGAAGAGCTGGCTGACTGTCTGCATAACAGTAAGAGGATTTTAGTAGATTAAACATGAATGAACAAGTTTGTATCATGTCCATGAATTATTCTTCGCTGTTGCCAGAAACTGTCCTAGAGTGATGAGAGGAGGTAAAAAAAAACATTTCGATTTCTTTAACTCTAAATTTATCAGATTTATAGCATCCAATTAGTAATTCCATATTTTTCTTTGTTCATTAAGGAACTGTTGCAGTGTGCCGTCGTAACCTTCAGTCTAACCACCAGAAGAAGTTCCAGTGTGTGTTTGAGGGGATCTCTAAAGCAGGAAACCCAACCCTTCTGAATCAGATCTACACAGAGCTCTACATCACAGAGGGAGGGACTGCAGAGGTCAATGTTGAACATGAGGTCAGACAGATTGAAACAGCGTCCAGGAAACAAGATAGACCAGAAACAACAATCAGACAAGAAGACATCTTTAAAGCCTCACCTGGAAGAGATGAACCAATCAGAACAGTGCTGACAAAGGGAGTGGCTGGCATTGGGAAAACAGTCTTAACACAGAAGTTCACTCTGGACTGGGCTGAAGACAAAACCAACCAGGACATCCACTTCATATTTCCATTCACTTTCAGAGAGCTGAATGGGCTGAAAGAGAGAAAGTTCAGCTTGGTGGAACTTGTTGATCACTTCTTTCCTGATATCAAAGAAGCAAGCATCTTCAGGTTTAAAGAGTTCCACATTCTGTTCATCTTTGACGGTCTGGATGAGTGTCGACTTCCTCTGGACTTCCACAACACTAAGATCCTGACTGATGTCACAGTGTCCACCTCAGTGGATGTGCTGCTGACAAACCTCATCAGGGGGAATCTGCTTCCCTCTGCTCGCCTCTGGATAACCACACGACCTGCAGCAGCCAATCAGATCCCTCCTGGCTATGTTGACATGGTGACAGAGGTCAGAGGGTTCACTGACCCTCAGAAGGAGGAGTACTTCAGGAAGAGATTCAGAGAAGAGGAGCAGGCCAGCAGAATCATTTCTCACATCAAGACAACACGAAGCCTCCACATCATGTGCCACATCCCAGTCTTCTGCTGGATCTCTGCTACAGTTCTGGATCTGATGGAAACCAAAGAGGGAGGAGAGCTGCCCAAGACCCTGACTGAGATGTACATCCACTTCCTGGTGGTTCAGTCCAAAGTGAAGAACATCAAGTACGATGGAGGAGCTGAGACAGATCCACAGTGGAGTAAAAGGAACAGGAAGATGATTAAGTCTCTGGGAAAACTGGCTTTTGATCAGCTGCAGAAAGGAAACCTGATCTTCTATGACTCAGACCTGACAGATTGTGCCATCGATATCACAGCAGCCTCAGTGTACTCAGGAGTGTTCACACAGGTCTTTAGAGAGGAGAGAGGACTGTACCAGGACAGGGTGTTCTGCTTCGTCCATCTGAGTGTTCAGGAGTTTCTGGCTGCTCTTCATGTCCATCTGACCTTCATCAAGTCTGGAGTCAATCTGATGGCAGAAGAACAAACTACTGCCCGACAGCCAAAAGTCTTCAGAGAGAAGCCTAAACTAAAACATTTCTACCAGAGTGCTGTGGACAAGGCCTTACAGAGTCCAAATGGACACCTGGACTTGTTCCTCCGCTTCCTCCTGGGTCTTTCTCTGGAGACCAATCAAAGACTCCTACGAGGCCTGCTGACACAGACAGGAAGTAGCTCACAGACCAATCAGAAAACAGTCCAGTACATCAAGAAGAAGATCAGTGAGGATCTGTCTGCAGAGAGAAGCATCAACCTGTTCCACTGTCTGAATGAACTGAATGATCATTCTCTAGTGGAGGAAATCCAACAGTCCCTGAGATCAGGAAGTCTCTCCACAGATAAACTGTCTCCTGCTCAGTGGTCAGCTCTGGTCTTCATCTTACTGTCATCGGAAACAGATCTGGACGTGTTTGACCTGAAGAAATACTCTGCTTCAGAGGAGGCTCTTCTGAGTCTGCTGCCAGTGGTCAAAGCCTCCAACAAAGCTCTGTGAGTAGATATATGAACAACATGAAACATGCTTTCTGTAATACAACACAAGTAAAACATTTTGTTCACGTTCATCTGTAATCCTCTCCAGGTTGAGTGGCTGTAACCTCTCAGAGAGAAGCTGTGAAGCTCTGTCCTCAGTCCTCAGCTCCCAGTCCTCTAGTCTGAGAGACCTGGACCTGAGTAACAACGACCTGGAGGATTCAGGAGTGGAGCAGCTGTATGTTGGACTGAAGAGTCCAAACTGTACACTTGAAACTCTCAGGTCAGTATTAAACTTCTTCTAAAGTATCACACTGGTTTTGAAGAGCCATTTCCTTTAGTTAATCTTCAATTTCATTGATACAGAAAAATCTCAAATCTACCTGCTTATCTTCGGCTTGTTTTTTTGTTTGTTTTTTATTTGTCATTAGCAAACTGAAAAACAAGACACAAATGATAATCAAATTACATTTTAAACACAGTAATTTCAATCGAGTACATCTCTGTTAAAGCTGACTGTCAAACACAAATCTACACAGACAAATGTCTCTTAGCTCAAAAAATAAAATAAAATTAACACACTAAAATAGGAAAT
Organism: Centropristis striata; assembly: GCF_030273125.1. Taxonomy (NCBI): domain Eukaryota; kingdom Metazoa; phylum Chordata; class Actinopteri; order Perciformes; family Serranidae; genus Centropristis; species Centropristis striata. Next base: position 33,345,697 of record NC_081534.1, read on the forward strand.
TTGGATCATTGAAAACATGTCCAAACAAGTTAAATATTTAAACCAATGCTGATGAATGTCTACATTTCTTTTAAGGGTAACGGGCTGTAACCTCTCAGGGAGAAGCTGTGAAGCTCTGTCCTCAGCTCCCAGTCCTCTAGTCTGAGAGACCTGGATCTGAGTAACAATGACCTGGAGGATTAATTATTAATTATTCAATTAATCTTTTTTCTTCCGCTCATCCTGCTTTAGGCTCATGTTTGGGAAGACTGTCAACATCTTTTGAATTTCCTGTTGTTCCTCTGATTTTTTCTATCAGTCTATCAGGCTGTCTGATCTCAGAGGAAGGCTGTTCTTCTCTGGCCTCAGCTCTGAGCTCCAACCCCTCCCATCTGAGAGAACTGGACCTGAGCTACAATCATCCAGGAGACTCAGGAGTGAACCAGCTGTCTGCTCTACGAGAGGATCCACATTACAGACTGGAGACTCTCAGGTATGGACAGATAACAGGAGCTTACACTGCAGGTGTCTCCAGTTTCTTTATTTACATTTTCTTCAACTCTTTCTTAGAAGTTATTATTAATATTGTGTCAGATTTTCTTAAGCTAACAGGAACCGTGAAAACAAGCTTTCATACCGAAGTTCATTATTGACCTTGACAATAATAATTTGAATGCCATGTGTTGTGGTTTCAACCTCTGGACAGAGATTCTTTCATTAAAAAAATTGAAATATATATTCTGGAGAATATATGTATGAGTCATCAATATTACATGTATGCAATTACATTGTAAATGGTTTTCTGCTGGGGGAAAAAAGCCTTTTTTTAAAGCAGAGACTGTCCCCGGAAAAAAAACACCATTGTTTTTATTTTTTTCAAACCTTGGAAATCTGCCCTGAAAGGCTTACATTCCAACAGCCCTTTGAGTGCTCTGAGTGTGAGATGTGAAAAAATAAAACTTTGTCATAGAGCTAATCCATCACCAGAAAGGTCTAGGCCTGGAGAGTAACATATATCAATTTGAAGGTTCTATAATATTCTTGCTTTGAGATATTGACCTTTGAACCTTAACCCTGGGGCATATTTTAATTATTATAACTAAGAGACAAAAAGGGTTACAGACATGAGACCTACTGTTATAGAAAGGTGTTGACATGGACTATAATGTGAGCATAGTCACTAAGGGGTGGGAGTGGGGGGGCTTCAGGATATAGGGTTGTGAAAACCTATTTCTACCCAATATATCGAATATCACACACTGTCTAATAAATAATTATACTGCATGTATATTATCTATGCTAAAAAAAGACGTTTGTTTAATGAAGATATTTTAACTAAAACAGGAGAGCAGCGCCGACTGCTCTGCTCACGAAATGGAATGGAAGCGCAATTCAATGAGATCGCACCACATCCGGTAGGATCGCACCACATCCGGTAGATTACAAAATAAAATACCGGACAAACGTAGATCGTAACTCGTAGATCGCACTTTGTCAACATTAGTGTCTCCCGCTGCAACAGAATATTATGTTGATCAGCAAATCAACCTCAGACACAAGGCATGTAATGGGCGAAGGTTTGATCCGTTAAATACACAGAGGATCAGGGAGATTTCAAAATAGAACACAGCGTATCGTCTTTTTCTGGAAAGATCTTTGCCACAAAGTGATTATGTACATTCACTGAGTGAATATTTAGAAAATAAAACATATATTTTGCGCTAGAAATGTAATCAAAATCCATTTTTATGCAGAAACAAAGTCAAAATATTGATTTTTTTTTCATTAAAATTAAGAGAACTGTCCGCCATGTTTTTTGTTCTGACCGCCGGAACCTTGAAAGTCAGACTTGGAACAAACCAATAGGAAAAAAAATCCATGGAATAGCCACGGGATCTGACTGTCATTAACTTGCATTGTAGGGAAATCCGTGTAAGTTTCACGGAAATTTGAGTGATTCCGTGGCTATTCCACGTATTTCTGTGAGACCATGTTGTCTATGGTGCCAGAGAAGCAAGAAAAAGAGCATTAGTGTTTGAAATGACCAAAATGAAACATATAGATGTTTTTACAAGAAACACACAGTGATGTTGGTAACGAGGCAGACTGGAGCAGAGAATGGGAAGAATTAATTTTAAGTCACAACACCACCCTCAGTGGAGGAGTGGGCTTCCTATTCTCGCGACGTTTTACTCCAACCTCCCTGGAGGTCAGACATGTTGTGGAGGGGAGGTGCCTTTTAGTAAAAGCTGTTTTTGAACATTTTAATATTGTTTTTAGCAATATTTATGCTCCAAACAAAGGTACAGAGAGGAAGCACCTCCTTAGCTCGGAGGATTATTTATTTGTGGGTGGGGATTTTAATTGTACTGAAAATTATATTTTAGATGGTAACCATGCAGAGACTCATCCAGTATCCCAGCATGCCTTGAGGCAGCTGGTCTCCTCCCATGGCCTGGTGGACGTGTGGAGAAGGATGCACACAGGCTGCAGACAGTATACATGGTCCCACCTCCCCTTCCCTCAAGTGGCCCTTGTCGCTTGTCAGGCCGCCATTGTAAATAAGTAATAATTTTAAACAATAATTTGTTCTTAATGACCTGCCTGGTTAAATAGGTGAATGAATGAATGAATGAATTTTATGTGATGTGATGAGATCTGGAGATTGATATTGTGGATCTCGAGTGTGAAAGTGAGTCCACGGGAAATCGAGGATATTTTGAAATCCTCAAGACTAAAAAGATGCCGTTAGCCAACCTGCTGGACACTAAAGTACAGGGTGCGCTGGTCCGGTCCCGGGTTCAAAACATTAAGGAGATGGATGCTGCATCAAGCTACTTCTTTGGACTAGAGAAGAGACAAGCGCAGAGGAGACAAATTAACTCTCTGCTCCCTGAGACGGGGCAAGAGCTGACAGAGCCAGGCCTGATTAGGAAGAGAGCTGTTGAGTTTTACGCCTCACTATTCAAAAGTGAATTAAAAGAAAATGAGGAACTCATGGAAGAGGTCTGTGGTAGACTGCCTCAGTTACCTGAAGAGACCAGTTCACAGCTGGACAGGCCACTGACTCAACAGGAGCTCTACGCTGCACTGCAGAGCATGCAGGGGCCAAAGGTTCCAGGCATTGACGGCCTTACTGTGGAGTTTTATAAGGCTTTCTGGGACATCTCGGCCCACGACCTTTTAGATGTTTTTAACGAAAGCTTGGTGTCGGGGTCTGCCTTTGTCTTGTCGGAGAGCCATAATCACCGTCTTGCCAAAGAAAGCGAACTTGCAAGACATCAAAAACTGGCGTCCTATTTCTCTCCTCTGCACAGACTATAAAATAATGTCCAAAGTCTTGGCCAATAGGCTGAGAGGAGCCATGGAGCAGATCCTCCCCCGGGACCAGACGTACTGTGTGCCCGGCAGGTCCATGGTAGATAATATCTACCTCATTCGGGATGTTTTGGAGGTCTCCAGTTCATGAGGCATAAATACAGGATTGATCTCATTGGATCAGGAAAAGGCTTTTGACCGCATTGAACACGGCTTCCTCTTCAGCGCTGGTCTCATAGCCAGGATCAAGGAGTTGTACAGTGACATTGAGAGTGTGCTGAAGTTTAATGGTAGCTTGTGTGCTCCTTTTAGAGTGCATAGAGGCGTCCGGCAGGGCTGTGCCCTGTCTGGGATGCTCTATGCACTCTCCCTGGAACCCCTCCTACAAAAGGTCAGATCATCTGTCCAAGGCCTGTTTTTACCTGGTTTTAATAGTAGGTTTGTTTTATCTGCTTACGCTGATGATGTTGTTGTTTATATCAAAGACCAACAGGATGTGTGTATTTTAGAATCTGTAATCCAGAAGTTTTCTGTTGCGTCGGCGGCGAGGGTGAACTGGAGGAAGAGTGAGGCTCTTGCTGTTGGTGAGTGGCGTGATGGCTCCCCTGTTCTCCCTCAAAGCCTGACCTGGAAGAGAGAGGGCTTAAAATATCTGGGCATTTATTTAGGAAACAATGACATCAACAACATTTTTTTTTGTTGATGTCATTGATGTCTGGGATAGCATATTAGATAAAGTAGATTGCAAATTGGCTAAGTGGAGGTGGCTCCACCCACAAATGTCTTTTAGAGGGAGGGTCCTGGTCTTAAATAATCTGGTGGCCTCCCTGTTATGGCACCGATTAGTCTGTCTGGACCCTCCATCAGGTCTTATTGCTCAGATTCAAGCAAAGATGGTCAATTTCTTCTGGGATAAATTTCATTGGGTACCACAATCTGTGTTGTTTTTATCTAGAGATGAGGGGGGCCAGGGCCTGGTCCACCTGGCCACTAGGACAGCCACCTTCAGGCTCCAATTTATTCAGAGATATCTGGATTTGGTGTGGAGGGACATGACCAGCTGCATATTCAGGCGTGTTAACAACCTGGGGCTGGATGCTGCTCTGTTTTTAACTGATTTAAAATTTTTGAAGTTAGGTGGGTTGCCTCCATTTTATCAGGGTGTTTTTAAATCCTGGGCACTATTTAAGAGTAAAAGAAGTGAGAAGTGTGACTCTCTGTACTCGTTGTTAAAAGAGCCTCTAATATGTGGTGCCAGGCTAGATGTGTGCTGCAATGCTGTGCCTGGACTGATGGGGGCACTGTGCAACTCAAAGGTCACCTGCCTGAGTCAGCTGGTGAATGCAGCAGGACCGGCGCTCACGGACAGCCAAGCTCTGGGCTCTCTACTGGGAGTGCGCTCTGTCCGGCTGATGGAGAGGAGCCTGGAGTTCTGGAGGAAGAAGCTGACTGAGAAGGAAAGAAGTCTTCTCCTCAGGTACAGCAGGGGAGGAGCTGAACCTGACCCCAGAGACTCTTACCCAGAAATCCATCTGAGCCCTGGGTTCGCGCAGCTCAGCGGCCCTCTCTTAACAAGAGGCAATGAAGAAGAGTTAAGCCTGCACAAAGCCGGAAAAAAGATTTTATACACAAATTGTGTTAAAATTATACACAAAACGAGCTTGTGCAATAGAACGGAGTGTGTGTGGACTGAGAAGCTGGGTGGGCTGAGGCCACAGTGGAGAACACTGTATAAAACCTCCTTTAAAAAAGAGAGTTGGAGATCTCCAATGGAGAATTTTACATGGTGCCATTGCAACCAATGCCTTTTCATCTGTTTTTAATCACAGTGTGTTAAATAAATGTCCTTTCTGTGGTCTGACTGAAAACATTTTTCATGTTTTTTACTGAGTGCAGGAGATTGACAGGAATTTTGAATGTTTTAAATCATGTTTTTAACCTATTTGGTGTCATTTTTGCTATCCCTGGTTTTATTTGTGGAGTTAGACAAAAAAAGACAGAAAAAGAAAAGTGTCAAGTCCAAAACTTTTTAATTGGAGAAGGTAAAATGTCAATCTACCTGACTCGAAGGGACAGACTACAGGGAGGGTCGACTCTTGACACTGTGACCGCTCATAAAGAGCTTTTGTGCCGGGTAAACAGTGGAGAACTGGAATTTTTAATGAATGAATGAATGCTTTATTTCGGTTACAAAAAACAACCAAAAAAAGACAACAAAATAAAATGATGTTTTTACAAAAGAATACATCAGACAGCAACCAAAAAAGGAACAGGCTGAAGCCCCAAGGCTTATTTTTGCCTCTCCTGTACCGTCTACATGCATATACATTACATTAATTCACATTGTTACAAAACACATACCTTAAACTAAAAAATCAAATTCAATCAAATTTCATTGTCACCCTTGATAATTTTAGATTTTAAAGTCTTCTTGAAAACTAACATAGAATTACACATCTTTATTTCATCATTTAGTCCATTAATCCATAATTTTACACCCAAAACGGACACACATCTGTACTTGAGATTAGTTCTGACTTTCTGAGTTTCAAACATTAGCAACCCTCTTAAGTTATAAATCCCCTGCCTTAATTTAAACATTTTTTTGAATACAAACAGGAATTGACATGTTTACCACTCGAAACATAATTTCTAATGTTTTTGAATATACAATGTCCTGAAATTTCAACGTGTGTGATCTTATAAAAAGCTGATTTGTAGAATCACGGTATCCAACTTCATTTATTATCCTGATAGCTCTTTTCTGCAGTTTAATTATTGGATCTAGGTTTGTTTTATATGCACTTCCCCAAATTTCAACACAGTATGCCATATAAGGCAACACAAGTGAAAAGTACAGCAAATGAAGGCAGTTCTTATTCAGTAGATCTCTTGTTTTGTAAAGGATAGAAATAGACTTGGGTAATTTCTGTTTTATATATTTTAGGTGAGGCTTCCAACAAATTTTATCATCTATTATTACTCCCAAAAACTTTGTTTCATATACTCTTTCAATTTCAACATTATTTAGATTTATTTTTACCTCAGTGTTAGTCCTTTTACCACCAAACAACATAAATTTGGTTTTACTTTCATTTAGCAACAGCTTATTTAGAGCAAACAATTTGTTTAATTTCATCAATTCCATTTCTACAGTTTTTAACAACTCCTTTATATTGCCTCCAGAACAAAATAAATTAGTATCATCTGCAAACATAACATATTTTAATGTATCACTTACAGTACAAATATAATTTATGTAAAGTATGAATAACTTTGGTCCCAGCACTGATCCTTGTGGAACTCCACAGGTTACATGTTTAAGTTGAGATTTAATATCATCAATACTCACATATTGAAACCTATTATTTAAATAACTTCTTCACCAAAGTTGTGCTATACCTCTTATGCCATACCATTCACATTTCTGTAGAAGTAAAGAGTGATCGATCGTATCAAATGCTTTACGCAAATCAATAAACACACCTACTCCAAACTGCTTATTATCTATAGCTGTTGCAATGTTTTCTACAAATTCCATCGCTGCTAATGATGTTGAGCGATTTCTCCTAAACCCATACTGATGGTCATTCAATAAATCATATTTATCAATAAAAAAATCTAATTTCTTTACAAACAATTTCTCAATAATTTTACAAAATTGAGGTAGTAAAGAAACAGGTCTGTAATTTGACACAGATTGCTTATCTCCGTTTTTATAGATTGGGATCACTTTGGCTGTTTTCATCTTATCTGGAAAAATACCAGTTTGAAAAGATTTGTTATAAATATAAGTTAATGGCTCAAGGACACAAATAATAACCTCCTTTATAAGTGACATATTTAGATCATTGCAATCAGTAGATGTTTTACTCTTAAATTCTCTTACTACTTCTAAAATGTCACTTTCACAAACTCCCCCGAGAAACATTGTGTTACATTTATTGAAAGCTAAATTAAAGGTTTCATTTTTTCCACCTGTAATGGGAATCTCTTTTGCTAAGTTAGGACCAACATTAACAAAGTAATCGTTGAACTCATTAACCATACTCTCAATATCCTCAGTCACTGAACTGTCACCTTTAACTATGTTTCTTGGAAAACACCTGTCATTACGATTTTTGATCACCTTATTCAATACACTCCAGGTAGCCTTAATATTCTTTTTATATTTTTGAAACAATTGTTCGTAATACATCTTCTTTTGACATCGCATAATAGATGTCAGTCTGTTTCTATTTTTTTTATAATTATCCTCCCTTTCCTTTGTTTGATGCTTTAAAAATTCCCTATATAGCTTGTTTTTCTTTTTACAAGCCTTCTCCAGTCCATTTGTTAACCATGGTTTTCTACTCTTTTTAGAATTTTGTGCAAACTTTTTCACTGGACAATATCTGTCATAAAGTGTCAAAAACGTTTTCAAAAAAGCATCATTGGGATCCTCCACATAAACTTCCTGCCAGTCATGATTTGCCAATCCAGTTTTGAGAGCTGCAATTGCTTCTGGTGTTTTCACTCTACCTGAATAATGAGTGTGAATTTTTTCAGAAACATTAATCTTATTGTTCTTTTCAAGAATTGCAAAGACAGGGAAATGATCACTTATATCTGTCACTAACAGTCCACTATTTATCTTCCCATCAATCATGCTTATAAAAATATTATCAATCAAAGTAGCACTGTCCTTAGTTATCCTGCTGGGCTTTGAGATCAACGGATATAAACCAAAACTGAACATAGCATCAATAAATTCAGCAGTTTTCTTATGATCATTTGACTTTAGTAAATCAATGTTAAAGTCACCACAAACAAAAGTCATCCTCCCTTTTTGTTTTTCAAGTATTTCCAAAATCTTTGTGTTAAAATGATCAATGCAGGACCCTGGTGTGCGATGAATGCAGCTAATTAACATATTTTTTTCTCTTTCCACCTGAATTTCAATGGTCAAACATTCCATCAGATTATCAATTGCAGCTGACATATTGTTAATAACTACATTTGAAACCCAAAGCTACAAATATAGCAACCCCCCCCCCCTCCTCCTCTTCTGTTCACTCTGTTTTGCCAAAACATTTCATATCCCTCTAGTCCATCTTCCAGCTCTTCATCATTACTCAACCATGGCTCTGATGTTGCTACAACAGTAAACTTTTCTTCAAACTGGTTAAGATAGTCTTTAATTTTGGAAAAATTACTATGAAGACTCCTGCTGTTAAAGTGGATCACTGATAAACCCTTCATTTTAGTTTTTAACTCTTCCTCATAATAATATTCACAGGTCATATTAACATCCTGATAGAAATGGATGTCTGGATCAATGCCATTTTCTAGATCATAAAACCTATGATCTTGAAAATCAAAAGATTTTAACTTTGTGTGTTCACACATTGTCATGCCCAAGTATTGTTTCCCACCTGTATCATATTGATCACATCACAAAGTAAACACAAAAAGAATAACATTTCTCCATTAATTTATCATTTATATCTCTCAAGGTCCTTGATATCTCTGACAGCAATGACTTTGGCCTGTTCTGGTGTACCATTGAGTCTAATGAATACCTTGCAGTTCCTTGTCCAGGTGTCTTGAATGCGCTTTTCCTTCTTCAGGAGTCTTGCCTGCCGTGCGATTTCAGCATTTCTCTTTGTGAGATGCTCGTTCACATATACTCCTGTTCCCTTCAGTTTCTTTCCCAGCTTTAGAACCTCCATTTTATGTTTTGTGTTCACAAATTTGATTATGATAGTTGGCCTCTTGTTTTGTTTTTGTAGGATAATGTGACATGCTGCTATATTTCTACTGTCCAAGGGAATGTCTTTATCATTGAAGAATTTAATGACTTGCTGCTCAAGTAGAAGTTTTTCACCTCTTGGTGCGTCCTCCCGCTCCTTGTCTCCTGCTGTGATCCGTGCGCAGGAGTAGTGGTTTATCTCCAAATCTTCCATTCTTGTGTACTGTTCCAGGTCTTCTACTCTTCTTCCCAGCTCCTCTATCTTCATGTCTTTTTCTTTTATCACAGCCTTCAGTTGTCTGACTTCATCAATTAAATCCAGTAGGCCCACCTGTTGTTTACCCACCTTGCTCAGCTCCTCTGACATAAAGTTAAGGGACTTTTTAACTTCTTCCATATCTTCTGATAACTTCTTAGTTGCCATGTTTCTCTTCATCAATAGACGTTCTTAGAAAAGGTTAAGTTCAGTAGAAACAGAAGACTTTGAGGTTCCAGGTAATCCAGTGATGTTGACTGCAGAGCACATGTCATGAAAAATACCAAAATTTTCAAAAATACCAAAAGATAACCCTGCAAACTGGCTTGGATTTCTTTGTGAAGTTAAGAAACGTAACTAATCTCTCAGATGTTAAATTATTCCCATGATATTCAGGAGATTGTTAGAGCTGATCAGCACAGAGCTTCCAACCAGCAGCCATTTTGTGACACCTGATGAGGTGAATTTGCTTCATTTTTAAACTGATTCTTTGAATAAGTAACTGTTTGTTTTGTTATGTGCCAACTGTAAATAAAGTGCTGTTTAAAAATCAAATCTTCTTCTTCTTCTTCTTCTTGTCTTTTCTCTCAGAAATCATGCAGACAGTTGACTCAGAAGAGTTTCAGCCTGTTTCTCTGTCACACTGACAAACTGAGGAGCTCTGCTTCATGTTGAACAGCAATTAGGACTCATGTTGGATAGAAAATCATTGTGACTGTGTTTCTTCCTCCAGGGTGGACCATGGTGGAGAGCAGTGGTTAACACCTGGTCTGAGGAAGTGTAAGTGTGAGATTTATTAATTAAAACATGACTGACAACATGTGTCATCATTAAACTTTATAGAAATGAACAACATCAGGACACAAAGACAGAATAAACCCTTCAGATGTGTCTGATGATAAACTGCTGCTGTGTTGTGTCTTTTTCTCTCCATCAGATTTCTGTCAACTCACACTGGACACAAACACAGCACACAGAGAGCTCAAACTGTCTGAGAACAACAAGAAGGTGACACGTGTTAGAGAGGATCAGTCATATCCTGGTCACCCAGAGAGATTTGACTCCTTTAGTCAGCTGCTGTGTAGAGATGGTCTGACTGGTCGCTGTTACTGGGAGGTCGAGTGGAGAGGAGGAGTTAATGTAGCAGTGAGTTACAGAGGAATCAGCAGGGAAGGAAACAGTAAGGACTGTTGGTTTGGAGGGAATGACCAGTCCTGGAGTCTGACCTGCTCTGATGTTGGTTACTCTGTCAGGCACAATAACATTAGAACAGTCCTCTCCTCCTCCTCCTCCTCCTCCTCCTCCTGGTCTGGTAGAGTAGCAGTGTATGTGGACTGTCCTGCTGGCTCTCTGTCTTTCTACAGAGTCTCCTCTGACTCACTGATCCACCTCCACACCTTCAACACCACATTCACTCAACCTCTTTATCCTGGGTTCTGGTTTAGGTTCTATGACTCCTCAGTGTCTCTGTGTCCTCTGTAAGACAGAGACAACTTCCTGTCCTGTGGTTTAAATGTTGGACAAGGCTTCACTTTGGCTCATATGCAATTCACTTATTGTTCCTTTAATATCAGACATTTTATCGTCCAGGAAAATGTTGAAACGATCTCCTGAACTTGTTGTGTACAAACTGTGTTGAACATTTGTTTTTATGAATCTTTTTCAGTTTTTAAGACACTGAATGTTAAAACTGTGTGTTCCAGATGTCTGACCTGCTGGTGAACTCTTGTGAAGAAACTGACGCAAAACTTTGACCTTGGACATGTCATTTTTAGATAAAGGAGTTTGGGTCTGTTTTGCACCAAATGAATGTATATTGCCTAATTTAAAACATGCAAATCAAACCATCAATAAAAAAATATATATTAGTAAATTATGTTTTGTCTGTTTTTACACATCCGGTCACAAACATCTATTTCAGTTTTATTTAATAACTTATTTGTTTTTTCCCTTTATTTTTTACTCTTAAATGAATAAACTTTCCCTCCCGGACAAGGTAGCGCCCAGGATCATGAAATAGGGTGATAACTAAATAGGTTACAAGATCGTGGGATAAAAGTTTAACTTAAAAAAAAAAAAAAATTCTGCTCCCCAGAGACACTGTGATTCTCACTGAGCAGAGAGGAGAGGACAGGAGACAATACTTCAATATGTACAATATGTGGAGAAAACTTAATTTTTAAATTATGAAATTCAGGACACTTGTGAAAGGAAAATGACTCAAACTGTGTCTCATTGGTGAGACTGTTTGTCCTTTACATCTTTCTTTAGTCACCACCATTTAGTGGACAGATAGTCAAACTACATCACCTGATTTCTCTCACTCTGAAACACGTCACTGTTTACGAAATTTTTATCCCATTTTTATTTATCACCCAGTTAGTCCTATTTCATGATCCTGGGCGCTACCTCGTCCCTGAACTGGCCACATGCTTCCTCCCATACATGCAGAGTTAGCAGACCGCTTCTTGTCACCTGAGATTCCCCGACCGACCAGAGGGAGGCTCTACAGCGACCAGGATCAATGCATGTTTTTGTGAGAGGTCCCTGTAAGGGGATCCTCGGGGGACACGGAGACATGGAGGTGGGGACACGCCTCCACGCCACCGTGCCCCTCACTGTGAAGTGTTGAGGGTTTGACTTCCTCAACTTAGACGCTCAAACACACCAGGAAGAAGAAACGAGCAGCTTCTTCTCTCCCAGAGTTTCCTCGGCACATGAAGGTGGAAAGTGTCTTTAAGTCCTACCAGATGAATCTGTAAATGTTTTACAGTTGTTGTTTGTCGTGCTGCGTCACTGTTGAACTGCCAGAACTTCCCCTTCTCTCTTCCTCTAGACTGATTGATCTCTGGCTTGCTGTTGTCACGTTATCTCAGCTTGTGGCTGCTCCAGCGAGGGTCTTTATAGGGACCCAGTAGTATCTCATGTGGTGTTAGAACCATCATTGGTATTGTGTGATGTCATTTCTAACTAAACAGATGTCTGTCAGCTTGCATTCAATTCATAGCCTGGAATTAATCTAAAATGCTTATTGTAGGTACGCTATCTGCTCATTAAATACTCAAATTTTATAACTATATTTCCTTTTAATCGTGTACTCTTAACCTTCTGCCTGAGAAAAAATGTTGGACCACCCGCGGCACTACTATTGGGCCCGGGTGGGCCTGGGCCCACCCATTTTGACCCAGGCCTATCGTGAGTAGTGAGTGATTTTATTCCCGCTGTTCATCCAGCTTGGGAAAGTGAGTGAAAGCTTCTCAGCCAATCAGCGGCTTCTACCCCACGTGTGGACTCTTAAGCCCGCCCACAGGCTGCATCGTCACCAGCAAGCGATCCAATGAAATGAATGAAGTTCGTGTGCAAGCTTTTCAAGCAAACTAAATATAGACAGGCTAGTTAAAATAAAACTTAAATATGGCAAAGCAAAGGAGCTTGTTTTCCTTTAAATTTACACACAAACGCTTCGAGGAGCAGGAGGAGGAAACTCCTGGCAGTTTGCCATCCAGCTCAGACGCCCTCTCTCCATCACGTCCTCTCGTAGCCACACCCTCATACCAGCAAGGCAAGTAACAGTTAGGCCAACGTTAACGTTCGTGTCTGGCTGTCTGGAAGCACATTTTCTAGAGGGAAAATAAAAATAATATTGGCAGTAGGCAGAGGTAACTTATGATAGCGTTTTATGTGTTATAGGAGACAGGGTTCAGCAGCCGAGCACAAACGGCGTTCCCCAAGAAGACCTGTCACAACCTCCGCTAGACCTGTCATCCATAGATGAGCCGGCAAGCCAGCCCAAACTCCGGAAATTCCCTGCCACACAAATATCGGGGAAAGATAGGAGTTTTTCTGACAGGTGGTACTCAAAATTCCCGTGGCTGGAATAGAGCATCTCAAGAGATGCTGTTTTTTGTATGTCCTGTCGTCATTTCCCTGAAGCAGCATATGGGGATAGATTCATTAACACAGGCTTCAAAGACTGGAAACATTTATCTGAGGGTTGTGGCAAACATGAAGCCAGCAGGGCACATGCTGCAGCACTGGGGAAAATGGGTGGTTTTAAGCAAAGCCACCTGCCAGGAGGGGGAAATATTATTAACCAGCTGAACAACGATGCGAGCGACAAGTCCTTCATTGAAAAACATGGACAGCACATCATGATGGTAATAGATCTCGTCCTGTTCTGTGCAAAACAAGAAATCCCATTGCGTGGGCATCGGGAAAACCCAGACACGTTAAACAAGGGTAACTTTTTGGAACTACTTGACCTGGTTTCCAAATATGACCCAGAAATAAAAAGGCGACTGGATGAATTACCCAAGAACGGTAAACTACTGCACCACGACATACAAAACGAGATACTGGAAATCGCAGCATCACTCCTTCTAAAAAAAATAAAGGCAGATTTGCATGATGAGCCGGACACATATTATGCTATTTTAGCAGATGAGTGCAAAGACTTGTCAAAAAGAGAGCTAGTGGCAGTATGCGTCAGATACCTGCACAACGGCACATTGAAAGAACGGGCTGTGGGATTTGTGGAAACGGACAACATGACTGCAGAGGCAATATCGGCTAAGATTTTGGAAGTGCTGGAGCCATTGCAGCTTGACCCGGGGCTGTGCGTCGGATTTGGGTTTGACGGCGCATCAGTCATGTCGGGGAACAGAGGAGGGGTACATGTGATACTGAAGAAGACGTTTCCCCACGCTATATATGTGCATTGTAACTCACATAGACTTAACCTTGTCCTGTGCACAGCAGCTAAAGTGTCTCCTGGCATTTCAATGTTTTTTTCGATGTTATAAACAGCTTGCATACCTTTATGACTGGGGCGCACAGACATGCCAAATTTCTGGAAGTTCAAAAGCAGATGCGACCAGGGCAAAAAACACTGGAGCTGGAGAGATCCTGTGATGTGAGGTGGAGCTCATGGTCAAATGCAGTCAGTAAGGTGTTGACGCTCCTGGGACCTATTTTGGAGACCCTCGCCACATTCTCCGAAAGTTCTGGCCAAACAAAGCTTGAAGCTGACTCCCTACTGCACCAAATGCAAACCAAAAAGTTTTTGTTTCTGCTTGTCGCTTTCAACCAGCTATTTGAAGTCAGCGACTACGCCACCAAGGGCTTGCAATCGTCCACACAGTCAGTTACAGATTGTATTGATCCGATTGAAGGGCTCAAGGAAAGCTACACCCAATTCAGGAATGAAAATGTTGCATTTGATAAAGTAATGGCACTGACAGATGAGCTGATGAATCAACATGAGATTGTGCGCTGGGATATCAGTGGATCACGCAAGAGGAAGTTGCCGGCCAGGTTAGACAACATGCACGTTGATTCTACTCTGGGCAAATCATCACCTGTACAGCAAAACTCGGACCTACAGAAATTATGGAATGACATCCTGGACAAGCAGATGATGGAGCTGAACACTCGTTTCAAGCCCGACACATACGGCTTTATGAGAGCCGCTGCTGCCTGCTTGCCACGGTCAGACACCTTTGGCGACAAGGCTCTCATCCGGCCCGCCTGCGCACACTTTTCCATCATCGTGGAAGACGCAGAGCACACTGTGTTTGTGCAGCAGCTTAAAAGAAAAGCAAAGGCAAATATGACCACAAACGAGAAAAAAGAAACACTCGTAGAAGTGCTCGACGCATGCCCCCGTGATATTTTCCCCAACATGAATGGTCTCCTCCGGGCTCTCCTCACATTGCCAATGACGACATGCACTGTGGAGAGACTCTTTTCAGCTGTCAATCGGGTAAAAACAGGCACCAGGGCAACAATGTTGACAGGTAGACTGAACTGTTTGTCCCTGCTTTCATTTGAAAGGGAATTAACTGATTCACTTGAATATAAAGACATTCTTGCTGTGTTCAGCATGAAACCCCGCCGTCTCCTGCTGTAACAAGCCCCAAGTCCCACAAGCAAGTTTGAGTTTAATTGTGTACATGTGTGATAATTGATCAGTTATCTCGTATTGTTATGATGTTGTTCAAATGGTTAGATATGGTATTCTTATAGTAGTCTTGTAAATCATTTTGAATGGTTTTCTTACTGTTTGTGTTGCAGTCGGATTTAATGCTGCTGTTATTTCATGTCTAATTCATGTCGATCCAGTTCTTCTATCATTCTGTATTTTAAAAAATCTGTTAAATCAATTTGTACAGTTCCCTGCCCGCCGTGCTGGATAAATAAATGGAGAGAGAAACAGACCCTCCAAAGATATAATTCCGTTTCAGTCTTTTTGTGCATTTAACGTCCAAAAGAGATAAATGAAGTTACCGCCAAGGTGTATGTCTTGTCCGTTTCAGCACTGAGCTGAGGACAGCGACACAAGAGCCACACAGGTAGGCTACTGATTCGCTGCCCTCAGTGCGGCAGAAAAGCACTGAAACGGAGATGAAGGGGAACACTTTTTTTTTTGTGGCTTATTTTAACTGCCCATCCAGTTTTCTGGAGGCCCACCCACAATCAAAATCCTGGCGCCGCTAGTGTGTTGGACCACAGTTGACATGGAGTTGTAGGGCGGGGGAGTGTGTGTGTGTGTGTGTGTGTCTGTGTGTGTCTGTGTGTGTGTGTATAGACCCCATATACTGTTCTTGTAGAACAGTAGTTCTCAACCTTTTTGAGTCGCGACCCCCAATTTAACATGCATGTTGTCCGCGACCCCCACTCACTGAACACAATCTCACACGCACAGTTCAGATCACCCAAAAAAGAAACAAGATTACCAAAAAAAGTAAACAAAATGACCAAAAAAGACACAAATTGACGACAAAATGATCAAAAAATACACAAAATGACCAAAATAGACACAAATTGACCACAAAATGATCAAAAAAGACACAAAATGACCAAAAAAGACACAAAATGACCAAAATAGACACAAATTGACCACAAAATGATAAAAAAAAAAGCTCAGCTCAGACGCTCACACACACACCAGGAAGAAGAAACGAGCAGTTTCTTCGGCACATGAAGGTGGAAAGTGTCTGTAAGTCGACCTGAAGTGAGTTCAGCAGGTGAGAATCCTACCAGAGGAATCTGTAAATGTTTTACAGTTGTTGTTTGTCGTGCTGCGTCACTGTTTAACTGCCAGAACTTCCCCTTCTCTCTTCCTCTAGACCAGTAGTTCTCAACCTTTTTGAGTCGCGACCCCCAATTTAACATGCATGTTATGACCAAAAAAAAATGACCAAAAAAGACACGAAATGACAAAAAACACACACAAAATGACCAAAAAATGACACAAATTGACCAAAAAAAGGCACAAAATTACCCAAAAAATAAACAAAATGACCAAAAAAAGACACAAAATGGCTAAAAAAAGACAGAAAATGACCAAAAAAGACACAAATTGACCACAAAATGACCAAAAAACACACGAAATGACAAAAAACACACACAAAATGACCAAAAAAGACACAAAATGAAAAAAAAGGCACAAATTGTCCAAAAAAAGACACAAATTGACTAAAAAAAGGCACAAAATTACCCAAAAAATAAACAAAATGACCAAAAAAAGACACAAAATGGCTAAAAAAAGACACAAAATGACCAAAAAAGACACAAATTGACCACAAAATGATCAAAAAAAAGACACAAAATGACCAAAAAACACACGAAATGACAAAAAACACACACAAAATGACAAAAAAAAGACGTTAAGTGACCAAAAAGACTAAAACACATTAACACATGAACACTTTAACACAGTGGAGACAGAGCTGACTAACAAAATGATTTGGCGACCCCCAGAAATCATCTCAAGACCCCAATTGGGGTCCCGACCCCAAGGTTGAGAACAGCTGTTGTAGAACACTGCACACAATCACACTTTCCTCAAATATCTTTCTGCCACTTTGTATTGTTTTGTTAGTAATAAGTCACTGAGTATAAACCATATCATGAGACCTTTGTGATAATGTTTGATACTGTTAATGTTTAACTTGAGTTCACTCCTAAGTTCAGAGCTGCTCTGTCATCATATTTCCTTAAAGAACACTTTAGTCTGGAGATGAGTTCAGAGAGTTCCTGCTGTCAGTTACATGTTTGTTCTTTCTCTGGTTGGTTTGAATTCATTTCACCTTCCCTCGTCAGCGTGATGCAGATTATTTTCACCATCAGAAGGTAAAGTAACCAAACGTTTTCATCCTGTTTGTGTCAGCGTGAGTTAAACTGATCTATTTTGCTGGTTTTGTTGGTATTGTAAATCACACTACACTGTAAAAAGAGATCAACAATAGCTACTCAATAACATTGAGGCAACAGATTGCACGCAATATTATTAATTAAATCTAACTACGTTACAAGTTGAGTTAAAAACAACTTAACAGGAAGTGCCTGTCAATTAAAAACGGACTAATCCTATTGTGTTGGATTCATTCAAAATTCTCTTGATTTAGAATTACAGACACATAAAGATTATATTTAATGTGATCAAAATAAGTAGATTCTATCTCAAACATTTTTATGTTAAAGTTACTTAAACAACTGCCTCAAAATCAAGGACGCATTTATATTTAATACATTTTATCAAATATATTAAGTAAAATGAAATGACTGCAGAATAATTTATTACAGTGTACGTGATCAGAAAAAACACTTGTGTGATGTTTAAGTTTTGACTGATTTATTATTATTTTTTTCATATTGAGCCTCGACTTTGTGCTGGTGTCGCAGTTATGTGTTAATATTTTGTCTGCAGCATTTACATACATTTATAGAGGAGAATAAATATTAGAAATACAATAAAATGTTCCTGCCATCGACAATTATCTAAAGTTCCACCAAGGTTTGATTTATTACAGCAGCTATTCTCAACCTTGGGGTCGGGACCCCAATTGGGGTCTCGAGATGATTTCTGGGGGTCGCCAAATTATTTTGGAAGTCAGCTCTGTCTCCACTGTGTTAAAGTGTTCATGTGTTAATGTGTTTTAGTCTTTTTGGACACTTAACATCTTTTTTTGGTCATTTTGTGTGTTTTTTTTTTGTCATTTTGTGTGTTTTTTTGATCATTTTGAGGTCAATTTGTGTCTTTTTTTGTCATTTTGTGTCTTTTTTTGTCATTTTGTAAATTTTTTGGGTAATTTTGTGCCTTTTTTTTGGTCAATTTGTGTCTTTTTTGGACAATTTGTCTTTTTTGGTCATTTTGTGTCTTTTTTGATCATTTTGTGATCAATTTGTGTCTTTTTTGGTCATTTTGTTTCCTTTTTTTGGTAATTTTGTTTCTTTTTTGGGTGATCTGAACTGTGCGTGTGAGATTGTGTTCAGTGAGCGGGGGTCGCGGACAACATGCATGTTAAATTGGGGGTCGCGACTCAAAAAGGTTGAGAACTACTGTATTACAGGACTGTTTTTATCAATCGCAGTAAAAGAGACAATAATGTACGTCAACGTGAATGTTCATGTAATTGTTTCACTCGTGCTACAGCAGCATTAACTGAACA
This sequence comes from Centropristis striata, assembly GCF_030273125.1. NCBI lineage: Eukaryota > Metazoa > Chordata > Actinopteri > Perciformes > Serranidae > Centropristis > Centropristis striata. Next base: position 33,364,433 of record NC_081534.1, read on the forward strand.
TAAAACAGTTAATGCATACGAACATGTAATTCATGCATCAAAAGATGATCTTTTAAAAATAATTTCCATCTGCAACTTATTGCTCAAATATTCAGCAAATTATACAAATTAAACTGGGTGTTTAAGAGTTACAGTACAGTAGCATTGCTTTTAACACATTTGTTAAATAAAATCATAAAATATGCATGTCAGTTGTGATTAATGTCGACTGTTAAAGTGAAGTATTTTGTTTTTAGGCGTGTCCGTCCACCCGTCCCATTCTGGTGAATCTCAGGAACACCTCAAGGTAACTATGAGAGAAGTTTGAAGTGGAATTTTGTCTTTGGTTGAACTGGATTTGTGAAACGTAACAATGGCCCAAACACTGTGTAAGAGCTCAGGAACCACTGGTGTTATATATATATATATATAAATATTTAGTATGTTATAAATGTGAAGAGCCCTCCTGCTTCCCCACTCTGCCTGGTTTGTTCGGTCTCCTCTTTGTTTGTTTGCTTTGTTTGTTAGTTTTGTTGTTCCCTCGTCCATTCACACATCTACATTACTGATTATTCACATCATATAATTTCATTCATGTGAATAGTTTAATCAAGCACGTGTTCTCCCTCCTTCTTTGTCTGGACTGTGAGTCACTTCATGACAGAATAATTCTCCATTCAGGCCCCGTTTACACCAGGACGCTTGCAGGTAAAAACGACAAAATATTTTATGTGAAGTGCCTTTTGTTTAGACAGTGACAGTGAAAAATCTGAAACCACCCTCCAAAGTGGAAAAGTTTAATCTGCTCCACCGTAGCGTGTCCGTCTACACTGACAAGACGCAAAACTCTGCACAGATCTGCTCACGTCACGTATGTGTTTACGTCACATACATGCTCCAGTACAGGAAAATAAACAAACGTGGGATTATTTCCATGCGTCGGACCTTCAAGCTGCTCTGGCAGCTCTAATAAACTTACAGGAGTCTTTCCACCAAATGTACAGGATATGTACAGATAGTATTAGTGAACAGAAAAGGATCTGGAATTACCTCCATCACATTCTGGATGCAGCAATTGGTCGGAGGCGAGCCAGACGGCTTTGGAGGAGACCTGGGAGATCTAGTGGATGGTGGAGAACTTTGTGGAAGGAGTAGTAATGGACAAAAAAAAAGACAAAAGTTGACCAAAAAAGATGCAAAATAACCAAAAGAAATGACACAAAATAACCGAAAAAGACACAAAATGGCCAAAGACATAAATTTACCACAAAAAGACGCAAAATGACCAAAAAAAGACATTAAATGATCAAAAAAGATGCAAAATGACAAAAACAGCCAGACGCAAAATAACCAAAAATAGACACAAATTGACCAAAAAAAGACACAAAATAACCCAAAAAAGACATAAATTGACCACAAAAAAAGTCACTAAATGATCAAAAAAGATGTAAAATGACCAAAACAGCCAGACGCAAAATAACCAAAAAAAGACAAATTGACCACAAAAAGACGCAAAATAACCAAAAAAAGACATAAATTGACCACAAAAAGACGCAAAATGACAAAAAAAAGATGCAAAATGACCAAAAAAGATACAAATTGACCAAAAACAGCCAGACCTGGGAGATCTAGTGATGGTGGAAAACTTTGTGGAAGGAGTAGCTGATGAAAATATGTGGCGTGAAAACTTCCACATGCCCAAAGATGCTCTTATGGCTTTAAGTGATGCTGCCTGGCTGCATACAATCCAATTCTACACACTTTTGCGTTTGGAGAGCTCTTCTGTTTAAAAAGTTTTTCTTGTTGCCAGGAGTTGTGTGTGCCATTAGTTTTATTGTTGAAGTTGTGTTGCAGTATCAAGGGTCACTGCAAACTGACAAACATTTTGCTGTCACTCATTAAGTGCTTGAAGTTCAAGTTATTTACAGGTGGGGTGGTTAGATATCAGCAGGTAATAAAATGTAATTAAATATGATACAGGAAAAGTTCTCAGAGCATTTTCAACAACGTGTTGGAAATAATTCTGTATTTATGATATTTAGTCATTTAGAGCTGCAGCAACTTAAAAAGAGTTTGGGACAAACAATGTTTATCATCTTTATTATAGATGAATATGAATTATCATTAATGTTACAATATTTAACAAAATGTGAATCACTGCGTTTGCCCAAAGTAAATTTTTTCTGGAACAACTGAGTATCTTTATCACATTGTGTCTTCATTTTATATTTAATCAGACAGACTTCAGACATTCTGTCAATCATACATTTCAACTCAAACAATTCAACCATAAAATCATCCAAGACTGATTAAAGTCCAAAAGTCATATGAAGATGAAGTCAATAAAATAAGATTAAATATGATACGACCGTAGCAAGTGTCCAAGGAAATGACAGACTCACGATACAAAGATGCTTTTCATTTAAATACATTAACAATAACATGTCAACCCTGTAAAAGCAGAATGGAAGTATTTCCATGTCCTTTGTTTTTACACATATAACTATAAATTGTTGTGGTCTTTTGAATAATTATTTACTTTAATGTCATCTGGTGGTAGAATGAAGTATGACAGTGTGTCCTGTGATGTGCAGCTTGTTGTAATGACTGAGCATGTTGTGTTTGTGTGAAGGTGAGGACTCTGCTATGGATCAGTGTGAGGACGGAGAGGAGGGAGTCCCTGCATACCGCAAGAAGTCCATCAAGGATCCCCGGTTGTTGTTTGAACCTCCTAAGCTCAGAAATGTGCAGCAGTCTGCAGTTCCAAGGTGAGCATGGCTTGACATTAACGTTGTTTTTCACCAGCTACTTTGGCTCATGGTTTTTAGTTATGCTTACCTGAAAGATCGTATCAGTTATGCAGAAGATGAGCTCTGCTCGCCCTCCACAGCTGCGCTGTAGGCAATTATTTGGCCACAAAGGTGGGCTTTTAAAGTTTCCAACAAAGTGTTCTGGACATATTTTATTGCATCAAATGTTTGAAATGTGGTGAGTGATTGTATGGGTATTAAGGAAATATCTGATTAATTTAGCAGATATTGTCAGTGATTGGGTTTTTATTCGATGAACTTTCTAGTTTGAGGTCAAAGGCACAGTTACCGTCACCAACCCATGATTAGTACATGAGTACGTAAATCAGGAAGGTATGAAACACTTTTTGAAAGGAAATGCTCATCATCACAGTTACGGATGTAAACATTAGCTTAAAATAGGTGTGTTATGTAGGTGGACAGTGACCACAACAAACCTACCAGATGAACCAGAAGTAACATGGAAGGGAGGAAAGGAGTGTTCCTATTTAAAAAAAATTGCAGTTTCCCAAAAGTAAAATGGAAGTTTGAGTGAAACATTTGGGTGAGTCACCATTTCGCAACAAATGTTCTTGGTTTTTTCAAGTGTTTCCTTGAGAAATGCAATTTTTCAGTTTTATAAAATGAGTCAAAGCTTTTCCCTGTTTCACAACATTACAAAGAAATCCTGAACAAACAGTGGGGTGGTGGTCAGCAAAAATTAGGTCTGTCTACATAAAATGGCACCATGCCGTTTCTCTTCAGATTTTGTCTTTAGTCCTTTTTAAATATCTCATGGCTTTATATAGCAGATAAAGTTCCACAGTTGTCAAATGAATGTTTTACTTGTTATCAGGTGAAACCCCATAGGTTTAAGACACAATTATAGCATTAGATTATTTACAGATAATTTTATTGAGACTTTAAACTTTCTCCCAGGATCCATAAGCAGAGACCGGACTCTCCTGAACCCAGCTTTGTGTCCATGAAGAGTGACCTGTCTATGTATAGACCTATTGACTTCAGAGATGGACCCAACTCAGCTAAGCAAAGGTAAGAATCTAAACTCATGGTACCCTTTTTCTTTGTAGACTTTCAATCTTGTCAATTGATTTATTTTTGGGTTCCCATGAGGTGTTTCTTTGAGTTTATTTTGAGTGAATTTTTGTTCAGTACATTTTAAATTGTGGGGGGGGTGAGATCCCCACATAGAAAGACCTACTGGTAACAACCCTTGCTCAGGCCTGGAAGAACCCCACAGAGCCTGTAACCTCCTGCACCTGAAGCTTCACGCCCAAGTAATCCATCAGAACAGCAACAGGTTAAATGGCCTCGATCCAGCTAGATGGAAGAATGACGGCAGTTTCAGGATGTAAGCACAGTCCCTTGGACACTTCAGCCAAAGAGGATGCAGACAGAGAGCAGAGAGGTTTGGATTGGAGAAAAAACAATAGGGAAGGACCCCTCAGTTAAGAACCAAGGGGCAGCAACGATTAGCCAGCTACGCTGTGTTATAAGAAAAACTTAACACTCTCTGAAGGTTAGATTCTCACAGGCACCTCGGAAAGAGAGGACCAGCGAGCAGGTAGCCTTCATAGTGGATCCTTTGGGTTCTCTAGGTAGCTAAGTGGTTGAAAACGCAATGGCAATTATATTATTTACAGATAATTTTATTGAGACTTTATACTTTCTCCCAGGATCCATAAGCAGAGACCGGACTCTCCTGAACCCAGCTTTGTGTCCATGAAGAGTGACCTGTCTATGTATAGACCTATTGACTTCAGAGATGGACCCCACTCAGCTAAGCAAAGGTAAGAATCTAAACTCATGGTATCCTTTTTCTTTGTAGACTTTCAATCTTGTCAATTGATTTATTTTTGGGTTCCCATGAGGTGTTTCTTTGGGTTTATGCAGGATGACATAGTTTTCGGGGGTTCTCCTTTTAAATCCATCAGGGGGAAGTGGCACAATGTGTTTTTCACTTTAATTTTACAATTTTTGTTCAGTACATTTTAAATTGTGTGGGGGGTGATATCCCCACATAGAAAGACCTACTGGTAACAACCATTGCTCAGGCCTGGAAGAACTCCACAGAGCCTGTAACCTCCTGCACCTGAAGCTTCACGCCCATGTAATCCATCAGAACAGCAACGGGTTAAATGGCCTCGATCCAGCTAGATGGATGAATGACGGCAGTTTGAGGATGTAAGCACAGTCCCTTGGACACTTCAGCCAAAGAGGATGCAGACAGAGAGCAGAGAGGTTTGGATTGGAGAAAAAACAATAGGGAAGGACCCCTCAGTTAAGAACCAAGGGGCAGCAACGATTAGCCAGCTACGCTGTGTTATAAGAAAAACGTAACACTCTCTGAAGGTTAGATTCTCACAGGCACCTCGGAAAGAGAGGACCAGCGAGCAGGTAGTCTTCATAGTGGACCCGTTTGGGTTCTCTAGGTAGCTAAGTGGCCGAAAAAGCAATGGCAATTAGATTATTTACAGATAATTTTATTGAGACTTTAAACTTTCTCTCAGGATTCATCAGCAGAGACCGGACTCTCCTGAACCTAGCTGTGTGTCCATGAAGAGTGACGTGTCTATGTTTAGACCTATTGACTTCAGAGATGGACACCACTCAGCTCAGCAAAGGTAAGAATCTGAACATAAGGGACCCTTATATTACACTTTACTTTTAGGTTCAGTCAACTCTCAAGAGGAAACATGTATGAGCCATATTTCCTCATCACCAGTGTCCAATTTGTTTTTCTCTCTCACAAACTGTCTGGTTTGTTGTGTTGTGTTTTTTCTTTGTAAACTTTCAATCTTGTCAGTATGTTAATTTTTGAGGTTTGGATTAGAGAAAAAACAATAGGGAAGGACCCCTCAGTTAAGAACCAAAGGGCAGCAAAGATTAGCCAGCTACACTGTGTTCTAAGAAAAACTTAACACTCTCTGAAGGTTAGATTCTCACAGGCACCTCGGAAAGAGAGGACCAGCGAGCAAGCAGCCTTCATAGTGGATCCTTTGGGTTCTCTAGGTAGCTACTTGTCCAAAATCACAGTGGCCAGCTTTTGTTACCCAATTACATTACATTACATTACATGTCATTTAGCAGACGCTTTTGTCCAAAGCGACTTACAATAAGTGCATTCAACCTGATGGTACTAGACATAGACCATAGGAATCGAGTAAGTACATAACTTTAAGAGCTAACTGTCGTTGCTAAGGAGTGCTATATGTTAAAGAAGAAAAGAAGAGAAAAAAATAAGAATTTTGTGACCATGACTTAACCGAGGTATTGTTGGAAGAGATAGGTCTTCAGCCTGCGGCGGAAGATGTACAGGCTGTCTGAGGTCCTGATGTCGGTGGGGAGCTCGTTCCGCCATTTGGGAGCCAAGACAGAGAAAAGTCTGGAAGTGGTTTTGAGGCGAGTTGACCCACGCAAGGTGGGAGTCGCCAGCTGTTTGGCTGATGCAGAGCGGAGAGGACGGGCAGGAGTGTAGAGTTTGACAAGGTCCTGGATGTAAGTAGGACCTGAACCGTTAGCAGCAGAGTACGCCAGAGCTAGAGTCTTGAAGCGTATCCGCGCAGCCACTGGTAGCCAGTGGAGGGAGCGGAGGAGGGGTGTTGTGTGTGAAAATTTGGGAAGATTGAAGACCAATCGAGCAGCTACATTCTGTATGAGTTGTAGAGGTCGGATGGCTTTGGCAGGCAGACCTGCCATGAGGGAGTTGCAGTAGTCCAGGCGTGAGATGACCAGTGCCTGGACCAGGACCTGAGCTGCCTTCTGGGTGAGAAACGGCCTGATTCTCCTGATGTTAAGCAGCAAGAATCTGCAAGATCTGGTAGTGGCGGTGATGTTTGTTGAGAGGGACAGTTGGTTGTCAAGAGACCCAAGGAAGATGTTTACATGTATCTCCACAACACACATGTTGAAACAGAGAGAAAAGAACCTAGGTGCCTGCCAAATCCTGGTAAGGCCACCAGCACCAAACATTGAGCAGTTGAGAACCTTTTTGCTGCTCAGTGTGAAGGGAAAGGTGTTCTTAAGCATTATTGCCTGAAGCCTGATTGAATATTTCTTAAAGAACCAGTACCTCCATACAGCAGTGCAGATGGGGGATTCCTCAAGTACCTGGGTTCCTTGAACATCCAGGTGTAGTCACCAGCTGGTCCGTGAAGCACTGTAAGAGAGAAGAAATCTTTCCGTGCTTTGGTTTGACCTGACCAATGATTATGGCTCCATAAACCAGAAGCTTTTTTGTAGCTGCCCTAGATCACCACCATGTCCTAGGGGAGGTCAGAGACCTTATACTTCAGTCAGCTTTTTTGCCCTTGCTATAAACATACTGGCTAAATCAGTGTAGAGGCCCCCTTTCCAAGTTAGGTGTATGCCTGGCACCAATTCGGGCATTCGTGGACAACCTCAAAGTATGTCCACAACATCGGCCCCAGGCTGCAGATGGCTGCTGAAAAGCCTGGAGAAGCTTGTCTCATGAGCACAGATGAGCTTCAAACCAGCAAAGGCCAGGTCCTTAGTGCTGAGAAAAGGAAAGATGGCTAACCAGTTCCGCTTTTCTTTAGTGACACTCAGATTTCATCCATCTCAGAAAAAAAGTATAGGGACTGGGCAAGATGTTCATCAGCTCACTAAATGATGCTGATTACATCAAAGCAACAGGGCAAGAAGTGGAGAATCACCTGAGGGCAGTAGACAAGACTTTCCTCCCAGGCACGTTCAAGACCGAGATCTACCAGTACACAATCCTTCCTCGAATCCTGTTGCCTCCTTTTGTTTATGAAGTCTCAATGTCCACAGTCGGGCAGAAGATCAACCAGTATCTCCACAGGTGGCTGGGGCTCTGCATGAGTCTAAGCAGTATTACACTATATGGGCAGGAGAACAGACACGCACTACTACTCAGCATTGTTAAGGAGGGGTTATGGTCACATGCACAAGAGAGGTACTGCTGTAAAGAGATTCCGGGGAACCTAAGGCATCTGGTGCTGAAAATTGAGGTGAGGACAGGGAGGTAGTGGAATGCTTAAATGCTATGAGTCCTGGCACAGGATGCTTCTGGGCCATGTGGTGTTAGGAAGGGCTGGGTTAGGCAGCAACCCATCAAAATGTTGAGACCAGGCACTGGATCACAAAATAGGCTGGTCCTCAGCTTATCAGGTTTCTTGTTCAGTCAGTTTACGATGTGCTTCCAACAGCCAACACCCATGCTTGCTCCCTGCGTTCTGGGACTGGGACTTTGGAGGACATTCTCAGCTGCTGCCCAAAAGCCCTCAGAGAGGGCCATGACCATCTGCTCCATGACCAGCTGCTGAAGACAAGAGCTGTGTCCATCTGCTCAGCCATCGCCCTCTCCAAACATCAGAAACCAGCAAAACAGACCATCCACTTCATTAAAGCTGTAGAGACATCAGGACGACACCAGAGGGCACTGACAGGTCTCCTGGCAATGGCCCATGATTGGCAGTTGATGGTGGACCTGGGCGAACAGCTCCAGTTCCCAGAATTCATTACAACAGTCAATCTGAGACCAGATATAGTCCTCCTGTCAGAAACAACAAGACAGGTGGTCATGCTTCAGCTCGCAGTACCATGGAAGGACCAGATTTCGGAGGCTACAGAGTGAAAGCGAGCCAGGTAAGCTGACCTGGTAGACGACTGCCGCAGATAAAGGTGGAGGACTTCCTTCCTGCCTGTTGAAGTTGGCTGCAGAGGATTCGCTGCCTGAATAGTCTACAGGGCATACAATCTCCTGGGCATCGCAGGTGTCCACAAAAGGCAGACTATCAAGCACAGCATTGAGGCAGCAGAGAAGGTCTCAAGATGGTTGTGGTTAAGGAGGAGTAAGCCATGGAGGAATGCTATTCGGACACAAGTCAGGATCTGATCAGCCCCGGTTTCAGAGGATTTCAGTGTATATATATACATATATTGCATATGTGATTGTCTAGAGCTATTGTTGACTTCAGATTGCTGCTCTAATTTAGCTAATCATCACAGGCTGAGAGGATTTCAGTGGTCCAGTCCGCCGTTTAACGTCTGCAACCATAAACGTATCAGTTCAGCTCCAAAGGGAGTCTTTGATGAAGTAATTGATAAGAATGAATGACAGTTTTTTTTAACTATTCCTGTTCTGACATCCAACAGCAGCAAAATATTGTTACCCTGAAACTCTTCTGTTTCTCTCTATTTCCTTATTGTTTTTAATGATTATTGTTAATAGTAGTTGTTTCTCTCTGAGTTTCTGCAGACTTAGTAACATTTACATACATAGTAGCAGTACCTCTGTCAGTAACACACAAAAATCCTCTGACAAATCTTGATGTTCAGCCTCTGTAATGTTGGCCATTTAAGCTTTTGGGTCCTTTACCATCCTGACAGTGAAACAAGAAATCTCACAGCATTGTTAAGGGTTAGCTTACTCGTGTCTTTTGCTGATAAACCATTAAAATAATCAGAAAAAGCGACCCAAGGCACAATCAAGAAAAAAAAAAGAAATAGGAGGTCTTGTTCTGTCTTACCTGCCTCCCACTGGGGTGCCCGACTGTGCTACTTGGGGCCGTTTTTTGCGTCCCCTGGCCTGCCCCCCTGATGCTCTGGTCTAGCCTCGCCCCCTCACTGCAGCGTATGTTGTTGTTATAGTTGTCATTGTCATGATGTGTTGGTTTATGTTGGGTTGATTATGTGTATGATCTTGCACTGTGTTTGTGTAAGATGTTGTGCTGCATCACATCAAGCTATATTGTGTGGTGATGTCTCCCGTCCCCCTGTGTTATTATATTATATATTGTTTATTTTTTTATTTTCTCTTTTTCTTTCCTCTTCCCTCTCTTCTCGTGTTAGTGCTTCTTGCTTTGTTTGCCTATTTATTTTCAATGTGTTATATATATGTGAGCCATGTTATATATATATATATATATATATATATATATATGTGTTATATCATCTGTCTCTCATCCACATACACATACACACGCATACACACACACACACACACACACACACACACAGGCACATACACTTGCGATGCCTCTGTGCACATCGTTGTACATTTGTGTTTTTCTTTGTTGTTGTCTGAGCTGTATGTCTGCTGTCTTTACTTGTGGTCCACATGATGTAGTGTATTTGTCCCTCATGTCACCTTGTTTGTTACGTTATTTCACCAATAAAAATAATCTATTAAAAAAATCAGAAAAACATCAGGATGATCACGTTATTTGACAACTGTATCGCTCGCAGCGCTGGGACCAGCAGCTAACTCTTTCTAACTTTCTGCCACCGGTTAGGCTCCGCCCAGAAAATACACCATCATTGTTGGTAAACAGTAAACTGGTCTATTAAAAATTATTTCCTACTGTACAAGCCTGCTGTGAAAGCGCACTTTCATACTTTCATTTTCATTATTTATTTATTTGATTAAACTCTTTTAATTGTTCCATTCAACATTTTCAGAGTGAAGATTTCAACATTTGTGATCGAACAACTTCTAAACAATTGTTTTATTTACAGACTTGATCCAGAGACCTCAGAGATCTTGAGTGGTCAGTGTTCACAACAGCAGGACTCTGTATTTATGGTGTGTATTGGAAGTGTACAGAGTTACAACTGGTACCTACAACCATAAACAAAATACTGAAATATCATTCTGATCAGAACATTTTCCATCCTGTACTCCAACTGTCTTTGACAGATGAACTGGAGTTTTCTTCTTTAAGCTTGTACTGAAAGTGACATTTATGTACTATTCTGTTCCAGGTGCTGGAGGAGAACATTGTCAGTTTTGTGAAGAACGAGCTGAAGAAGATCCAGAGAGTCCTAAGTCCAGATTTCCCAGAATGCTTAGAGAGTCAGAGGGAGGATGAGGAGGTGTTGGACGGTGAGGATGAAGAGCAGAGGAGGAGCAGCAGAGAGGCATTTCTGAAGATCACACTGATCTTCCTCAGGAGAATGAAGCAGGAAGAGCTGGCTGACTGTCTGCATAACAGTAAGAGGATTTTAGTAGATTAAACATGAAGGAACAAGTTTGTATCACGTCTATGAATTATTCTTCGCTGTTGCCAGAAACTGTCCTAGAGTGATGAGAGCAGGTAAAAAAAAACACTTTGATTTCTTTAACTCTAATCTTATCAGATTTATAGCATCCAATTAGTAATTCAATATTTTTCTTTGTTCATTAAGGAACTGTTGTTCCAGTGTGCCGTCGTAACCTTCAGTCTAACCACCAGAAGAAGTTCCAGTGTGTGTTTGAGGGGATCTCTAAAGCAGGAAACCCAACCCTTCTGAATCAGATCTACACAGAGCTCTACATCACAGAGGGAGGGACTGCAGAGGTCAATGATGAACATGAGGTCAGACAGATTGAAACAACATCCAGGAAACCAGACAGACTAGAAACAACTATCAGACAAGAAGACATCTTTAAAGCCTCACCTGGAAGAGATGAACCAATCAGAACAGTGCTGACAAAGGGAGTGGCTGGTATTGGGAAAACAGTCTTAACTCAGAAGTTCACTCTGGACTGGGCTGAAGACAAAACCAACCAGGACATCCACTTCACATTTCCATTCACTTTCAGAGAGCTGAATGTGCTGAAAGAGAAAAAGTTCAGCTTGGTGGAACTTGTTCATCGCTTCTTTCCTGATATCAAAGAAGCAGGGATCTGCAGGTTTGGAGAGTTCCACGTTGTGTTGATCTTTGACGGTCTGGATGAGTGTCGACTTCCTCTGGACTTCCACAACACTGAGATCCTGACTGATGTCACAGAGTCCACCTCAGTGGATGTGCTGCTGACAAACCTCATCAGGGGGAATCTGCTTCCCTCTGCTCGCCTCTGGATAACCACACGACCTGCAGCAGCCAATCAGATCCCTCCTGGCTATGTTGACATGGTGACAGAGGTCAGAGGGTTCACTGACCCTCAGAAGGAGGAGTACTTCAGGAAGAGATTCAGAGATGAGGAGCAGGCCGGCAGAATCATCTCCCACATCAAGACCTCACGAAGCCTCCACATCATGTGCCACATCCCAGTCTTCTGCTGGATCTCTGCTACAGTTCTGGATCTGATGGAAACCAAAGAGGGAGGAGAGCTGCCCAAGACCCTGACTGAGATGTACATCCACTTCCTGGTGGTTCAGTCCAAAGTGAAGAGCATCAAGTACGACGGAGGAGCTGAGATAGATCCACACTGGAGTCCAGAGAGCAGGAAGATGATTGAGTCTCTGGGAAAACTGGCTTTTGATCAGCTGCAGAAAGGAAACCTGATCTTCTATGACTCAGACCTGACAGATTGTGCCATCGATATCACAGCAGCCTCAGTGTACTCAGGAGTGTTCACACAGGTCTTTAGAGAGGAGAGAGGACTGTACCAGAACAGGGTCTTCTGCTTCGTCCATCTGAGTGTTCAGGAGTTTCTGGCTGCTCTTCATGTTCATCTGACCTTCATCAAGTCTGGACTCAATCTGATGGCAGAAGAACAAACAACCGCCCGACAGCCAAAATTCTTCAGAGAGAAACCTAAACTAAAACATCTCTACCAGAGTGCTGTGGACAAGGCCTTACAGAGTCCAAATGGACACCTGGACTTGTTCCTCCGCTTCCTCCTGGGTCTTTCTCTGGAGACCAATCAGTCTCTCCTCACAGGTCTGCTGACACAGACAGGAAGTAGGTCAAAGACCAATCAGAAAACAGTCAAGTACATCAAGAAGAAGATCAGTGAGGGTCTGTCTGCAGAGAGAAGCATCAACCTGTTCCACTGTCTGAATGAACTGAATGATCGTTCTCTAGTGGTGGAAATCCAACAGTCTCTGAGATCAGGAAGTCTCTCCACAGATAAACTGTCTCCTGCTCAGTGGTCAGCTCTAGTCTTCATCTTACTGTCATCAGAAACAGATCTGGACTTGTTTGACCTGAAGAAATACTCTGCTTCAGAGAAGGCTCTTCTGAGGCTGCTGCCAGTGGTCAAAGCCTCCAACAAAGCTCTGTGAGTAGATATATGAACAACATGATAAATGCTTTCTGTAATACAAGACAAGTAAAACATTTTGTTCACGTTCATCTGTAATCCTCTCCAGGTTGAGTGGCTGTAACCTCTCAGAGGAAAGCTGTGAAGCTCTGTCCTCAGTCCTCAGCTCCCAGTCCTCTAGTCTGAGAGACCTGGACCTGAGTAACAACAACCTGGAGGATTCAGGAGTGGAGCAGCTGTCTGTTGGACTGAAGAGTCCAAACTGTACACTGGAAACACTCAGGTCAGTATTAAATTTCTCCTAAAGTATCACACTGGTTTTGAAGAGGCATTTCCTTTAGTTAATCTTCAATTTCATTGAAACAGAAAAATCTCAAACCTACCTGCTTATCTTCGGCTTGTTTTTTTCTTTGTTTGTTTGTTTGTGTTATTTGTCATTAGCAAACTGAAAAACAAGACACAAATGATAATCAAATCACATTTTAAACACAGTAATTTCAATTATGTACATCTCTGTTAAAGCTGACTGTCAAACACAAATCTGCACAGACAAATGTGTCATAGCTCAAAAAATAAAATAAAATTAACACACTAAAATAGGAAATTTGGATCACTGAAAACATGCCCAAACAAGTTAAATATTTAAACCAATGCTGATGAATGTCTAAATTTCTTTTAAGGGTAACAGGCTGTAACCTCTCAGGGAGAAGCTGTGAAGCTCTGTCCTCAGTCCTCAGCTCCCAGTCCTCTAGTCTGAGAGACCTGGACCTGAGTAACAACGACCTGGAGGATTCAGGAGTGAAGCAGCTGACTGTTGGACTGAAGAGTCCATTATGTGAACTGAAAACTCTCAGGTGAGTGTCTGTATGTGAACAGTTAATCTTTTTTTCTTCCGCTTATCCTGCTTTAGGCTCATGTTTGGGAAGACTGTCAATATCTTTTGAATTTCCTGCTGTTCCTCTGATTTTTCTTAATTCCAGTCTATCGGGCTGTCTGATCTCAGAGGAAGGCTGTTCTTCTCTGGCCTCAGCTCTGAGCTCCAACCCCTCCCATCTGAGAGAGTTGGACCTGAGCTACAATCATCCAGGAGACTCAGGAGTGAACCAGCTGTCTGCTCTACGAGAGGATCCACATTACAGACTGGAGACTCTCAGGTATAGACAGACAACAAGAGCTTACACTGCAGGTGTCTCCAGTTTCTTTATTTACATTTTCTTCAACTCTTTCTTAGAAGTTATTATTAATATTGTGTCAGATTTCCTCAAGCTAACAGGAACCGTGAAAACAAGCTTTCATACCGAAGTTTATTATTGACCTTGACAATAATAATTTGAATGCCATGTGTTGTGGTTTCAACCTCTGGACAGAGATTCTTTCATTAAAAAAATCAAATATATATTCTGGAGAATATATGTATGAGTCATCAATATTACATACATGCAATTACATTATAAATGGCTTTCTGCTGGGGGAAAAAAGCCCTTTTTTTAAAGCAGAGACTGTCCCCGAAAAAAAACACCATTGTTTTTATTTTTTTCAAACCTTGGAAATCTGCAGGCTTACATTCCGACGGCCCTTTGAGTGCTCTGAGTGTGAGATGTGAAAAAATAAAACTTTGTCATAGAGCTAATCCATCACCAGAAAGGTCTAGGCAGTAATCGTTGAACTCATTAACCATACTCTCAATATCCTCAGTCACTGAATTGTCACCTTTAACTATGTTTCTTGGAAAACACCTGTCATTACGATTTTTGATCACCTTATTCAATACACTCCAGGTAGCCTTAATATTCTTTTTATATTTTCGAAACAATTGTTCGTAATACATCTTCTTTTGACATCGCATAATAGATGTCAGTCTGTTTCTATATTTTTCATAATTATCCTCCCTTTCCTTTGTTCGATGCTTTATAAATTCCCGAAATAGCTTGTTTTTCTTTTTACAAGCCTTCTCCAGTCCATTTGTTAACCATGGTTTTCTACTCTTTTTAGAATTTTGTGTAAACTTTTTCACTGGACAATATCTGTCATAAAGTGTCAAAAACGTTTTCAAAAAATGCATTGTAAGCATCATTGGGATCCTCCACATAAACTTCCTGCCAGTCATGATTTGCCAATCCAGTTTTGAGAGCTGCAATTGCTTCTGGTGTTTTCACTCTACCTGAATAATGAGTGTGATTTTTTTCAGAAAAATTAATCTTATTGTTCTTTTCAAGAATTGCAAAGACAGGGAAATGATCACTTATATCTGTCACTAA
Organism: Centropristis striata; assembly: GCF_030273125.1. Lineage (NCBI taxonomy): Eukaryota > Metazoa > Chordata > Actinopteri > Perciformes > Serranidae > Centropristis > Centropristis striata. The sequence continues at coordinate 33,379,435 of NC_081534.1, forward strand.
CAGTCCACTATTTATCTTCCCATCAATCATGCTTATAAAAATATTATCAATCAAAGTAGCACTGTCCTTAGTTATCCTGCTGAGCTTTGAGATCAATGGATATAAACCAAAACTGAACATATCATCAATAAATTCAGCAGTTTTCTTATGCTCATTTGACTTTAGTAAATCAATGTTAAAGTCACCACAAACAAAAGTCATCCTCCCTTTTTGTTTTTCAAGTATTTCCAAAATCTTTGTGTTAAAATGATCAATGCAGGACCCTGGTGTGCGATAAATGCAGCTAATTAACATATTTTTTTCTCTTTCCACCTGAATTTCAATGGTCAAACATTCCATCAGATTATCAATTGCAGCTGACATATTGTTAATAAATTTACATTTGAAACCCAAAGCTACAAATATAGCAACCCCCCCTCCCCTTCTGTTCACTCTGTTTTGCCAAAACATTTCATATCCCTCTAGTCCATCTTCCAGCTCTTTATCATTACTCAACCATGGCTCTGATGTTGCTACAACAGTAAACTTTTCTTCGAACTGGTTAAGATAGTCTTTAATTTTGGAAAAATTACTATGAAGACTCCTGCTGTTAAAGTGGATCACTGAAAAACCCTTCATTTTAGTTTTTAACTCTTCCTCAGAATAATATTCACAGGTCATATTAACATTCTGATAGAAATGGATGTCTGGATCAATGTCATTTTCTAACTCATAAAACCTATGATCTTGAAAATCAAAAGATTTTAACTTTGTGTGTTCACACATTGTCATGCCCAAGTATTGTTTCCCACATGTATCATATTGATCACATCACAAAGTAAACACAAAAAGAATAACATTTCTCCATTAACTTATCATTTATATCTCTCGAGGTCCTTGATATCTCTGACAGCAATGACTTTGGCCTGTTCTGGTGTACCATTGAGTCTAATGAATACCTTGCAGTTCCTTGTCCAGGTGTCTTGAATGTGCTTTTCCTTCTTCAGGAGTCTTGCCTGCCGTGTGATTTCAGCATTTCCCTTTATGAGATGCTCGTTAACATATACTCCTGTTCCCTTCAGTTTCTTTCCCAGCTTTAGCACCTCCATTTTATGTTTTCTGTTCACAAATTTGATTATGATAGTTGGCCTCTTGTTTTGTTTTTGTAGGATAGTGTGACATGCTGCTATATTTCTACTGTCCAAGGGAATGTCTTTATCATTGAAGAATTTAATGACTTGCTGCTCAAGTAGAAGTTTTTCACCTCTTGGTGCGTCCTCCCGCTCCTTGTCTCCTGCTGTGATCCGTGCGTAGGAGTAGTGGTTTGTCTCCAGCCCAGATATCACCAAATCTTCCATTCTTGTGTACTGTTCCAGGTCTTCTACTCTTCTTCCCAGCTCCTCTATCTTCATGTCTTTTTCTTTCATCACAGCCTTCAGTTGTCTGACTTCATCAATTAAATCCAGTAGGCCCACCTGTTGTTTAACCACCTTGCTCAGCTCCTCTGACATAAAGTTAAGGGACTTTTTAACTTCTTCCATATCTTCTGATAACTTCTTAGTTGAAATGTTTCTCTTCATCAATAGACATTCTTAGAAAAGGTTAAGTTCAGTAGAAACAGAAGACTTTGAGGTTCCAGGTAATCCAGTGATGTTGACTGCAGAGCACATGTCATGAAAAATACCAACATTTTCAAAAATACCAAAAGATAACCCTGCAAACTGGCTTAAGATTTCTTTGTGAAGTTAAGAAATTTAACTAATCTCTCAGATGTTAAATTATTCCCATGATATTCAGGAGATTGTCAGGAGATTGTTAGAGCTGATCAGCACAGAGCTTCCAACCAGCAGCCATTTTGTGACACCTGATGAGGTGAATTTGCTTCATTTTTAAACTGATTCTTTGAATAAGTAACTGTTTGTTTTGATAAGTGCCAACTGTAAATAAAGTGCTGTTTAAAAATCAAATCTTCTTCTTCTTCTTCTTGTCTTTTCTCTCAGAAATCATGCAGACAGTTGACTCAGAAGAGTTTCAGCCTGTTTCTTTGTCAAACTGACAAACTGAGGAGCTCTGCTTCATGTTGAACAGCAGTTAGGACTCATGTTGGATAGAAAATCATTGTGACTGTGTTTCTTCCTCCAGGGTGGACCATGGTGGAGAGAAGTGGTTAACACCGGGTCCGTGGAGGTGTAAGTGTGATATTTATTCATTAAAACATGACTGACAACATGTGTCATCATTAAACTTTATAGAAATGAACATCAGGACACAAAGACAGAATAAACCCTTCAGATGAGTCTGATGATAAACTGCTGCTGTGTTGTGTCTTTTTCTCTCCATCAGATTTCTGTCAACTCACACTGGACACAAACACAGTAAACAGAGAGCTCGAACTGTCTGAGAACAACAGGAAGGTGACATGTGTTGAAGAGGATCAGTCATATCCTGATCATCCAGAGAGATTTGACTACTGGCTTCAGCTGCTGTGTAGAGATGGTCTGACTGGTCGCTGTTACTGGGAGGTCGAGAGGAGAGGAAGAGTTAATGTAGCAGTGAGTTACAGAGGAATCAGACGGAAAGGAGGCAGTAAGGACTGTTTGTTTGGATCTAATGATCAGTCCTGGAGTCTGAGGTGCTCTGATGATGGTTACGATGTCTGGCACAATGACATTAAAACACGCCTCTCCTCCTCCTCCTCCTCCTCCTCCTCCTCTGGTAGAATAGGAGTGTATGTGGACTGTCCTGCTGGCTCTCTGTCCTTCTACAGAGTCTCCTCTGACTCTCTGATCCACCTCCACACCTTCAACACCACATTCACTGAACCTCTTTATCCTGGGTTTGGGTTCTCCCCTGGTTCCTCAGTGTCTCTGTGTCCTCTGTAGGACAGAGACAACTTCCTGTCCTGTGGTTTAAATGTTGGACATGGCTTCACTTTGGCTAATGAATAATTCACTGATTGTTCCTTTAATATCAGACA
>NC_081534.1:33387390-33397390 GCF_030273125.1 Centropristis striata
TTTTACTTCATCTGTGAAACTGTGTTCTGTTGATGTGTTGACTCGATATTTGAATGTCATTTTGTGTCCTTTATTTGCCATTTAGCGTCTTTTTTTGTCAATTTTTTGATAATTTTGTGCCTTTCTATGTAATTTTGTGTCTTTTTTTGCTAATTCCGTGTCTTTTGTTTATTTTTAGGTAATTTCGTGTCTTTTTTGGTAACTTTGTGTCTTTTAATGCTAATTTCGTGTATTTTTGTGTAACTTTGTCTTTTTTCGGTAACTTTGTGTCTTTTAAGGTAATTTTGTGTAATTTTGTCTCTTTTTTTAGGTAATTTTGTTTTGGGTGGTAATTTTGTGTCTTTTTATGCTAATTTCTTGTATTTTTGTGTAATTTTGTCTTTTTATGTAATTTTGTTTTTTGTGGTAATTTTTTCATCTTTTTTGTATTTTTGTATTTAATTATTTTTTTGTAATTTTGTGGGGGTCTTTTGGTTATTTTGTGTGTTTGTTGTTGTTTTTTTGTTTTGTTTTTTACAACATTTGTGATAATGTCATCTTGTTTTTTCTTATTTTCTGATTTCTGTGTAATTTTGTCTTATTTTAGGTAATTTTGTGTCTTTTTATTTTGCTAATTTTGTGTCTTTTTGTGTAATTTTGTCTTTTTTTAGGTAATTTTGTGTCTTTTTTGGTAACTATGTGTATTATTTCTGGTCATTTTATGTCCTGTTTTGGTTATTTTGTGTGTTGTTTGTTGTTGTTTTGGGTTTTTTTTTTCAACATTTGTGACAATTTCATCTTGTTTTTTCTTATTACCTGATTTCTGTCATTCTAACTGTGTTATTCTGCACGAAGACATGTTAGAGTTGCTCCCACTTCTAGCCAGGATTGTGCTTAAACGACAAAAAAAAAACCCTGACAGGGTTTACTGGGAGTGATGGGAGAACATGTCCCTGCAGCAGGACTGGGACTGGCTCAGACCTGGTTCAGGTCCTCTGAGCTGAATGTGACGTTTGGTCCCAATAAAGATAGAAACCAGGTGAACAAAGCTCTATTATTATTCTTTAGGACGAGGAAGGAGTCGCCCTGCTGCCTCGTCCCATTTATAAACTTCTCTTTTTAACCTTTAAACGCCCACAGAGACACAGAGACTGTTCATGTCTCTCAGCCTGCAGAACTAAAGGACTAAAATAATGATTTCACATGCAACAAACTCAGTTCACGTGACTCTTTAACCCTCGGGGCCCTTTAGGGACCAAATGTGTACATTCAGCTAATTTTATGTTTTTGATTCTCAATGTATCAGTCAGTTTAAAGGCTAATTGGATGAAACTTGGCAAGGGTTTGTTTTTCATTATAATTTTAAAAATTCCAAAATTCCTCTTTTCCAAGGTGTATAGAATAGGAGATACGCATAACACTCACACTTTGACCCTTAAGGCCTGTTTTGGTCCCATTGACTCCCATTATGAACACATATTTTTGATACACTGTAATCCTGACATAATATCATACATTCCCCATGAATATCTAATAATTCTAAGCCTCTCCCTTCAAAATACATGAAAAATAGTTTTTAGGTGTAACGACCCCCTCAAACCACCAGGGGCAGCAGAGATAAATCACATACAGTTTCAATGGAGGCCTGGTTCTATTACATTGCAAAATGCATGGCGATGACAAAGCTGAACACCATAAAAATGGTCTTGGTGTGTATAAAGGAGTTATCAATTATTGATCTAGTCAAGGCTGTAATAACCTCACCCAAAATATTCCACTTTATTCCACCTCGTTTTTGAAAATATTGCATATTTTGTGTTTTTGCCCTTTAGAAAATCAGGGGATCTTATGAGAAAAAGGGCATTAAAACATAAAAAATGAAAAATAATTAAAAACATTTTTATGTCTATCTTAGGTCTGAAGCTGCTTAAAGGTTTGATGCGGTGAAAGTAACAAAAAATATTTATATATGACATTTTTATGACACTTGTATGAGAGGAACCGTTTCTGGACCTTACGGTGTGAAGGTAATTTTAAAGAGGCCTCGAGGGTTAATCACCTGTTGTTGTTGTTGTTGTTGTTGTTGTTGTTGTTGTTGCAGCATTAACTCCTCGTGCAGGTTCACTCATGTTTTCTTGTTTTGGTCATTTTTCATCATTTGTTGGTCTTGTGTGTCTTTTTTGATCATTCTGTGTCTTTATTTTTATGTCTCCTGGTTAGTTCGACCTGTTCATGACGTGAAAATGAATATTTGGCAGTAAAGAAAAGTTACTGTCACTTTTGGTCATTTTATGTATTTTTTTGACATTCTTGTGTCTGTTTCAATAATATTGAAACCCTTTAATTGATCATTTTCTGTCTTTTTCAGTAAAAAAGAGTGTAGTGTATTTTTTTGTATTTTTTTTATAATTTTGTGGATTTTTCAGTTATTTAGTGTCTTTTGGGTAATTTTTGTATGTTTTTTTTTGGTAATTTATTGTCTTTTTGATCATTTTTAAATCTTTTTTGGTAATTTTCTGTTTCTACACTGTTTTCTTTATCTTTTTGCCTTTTTTCGGGTAATTTTGTGTCACTTTTGATCATTTTACTTGTTTTTTTTAATCATTTTGTGTATTTATTCGGTCAGTTTTTGAAGAGTGCTGTTTAATCTTTATTCATATGATTGAAGAATCTTTCCCTGGACCTGACCAGCGCCAGGACTCTTCATCATCATCATCATCATCATCATCATCATCATCATCATCATCATCATCATCAGACACTGATTCTGTTTGTCATCACGCTGTTATTGGAGGAAACTAAACGATATTTAGGTTTAATTTCTGAGAGACGAGTTTGTTTTTGTGAGACAGAAAAGAGACGAAGCTTTAATCAGGCAGAGAGCTGATGGTCAGGGCTGTGTGTGTGTGTGTGTGTGTGTGTGTGTGTGTGTGTGTGTGTGTGTGTGTGTGTGTGTCAGTGTGTGATAGACAGGATAATTGTGCTGTGATGAGATTTAAACAGGGCTAACAAGGATTTGGGCATAAAAACAACTTCACTGATAGTTAATAACTGATGTGAGAGACTGATTATCACACACACACACACACACACACACACACACACACACACACACACACACATACATACATACACACACACACACACACACACACACATACTTCTATCTTTGTGAGGACACTCATTAGAACAGTGAATTCCCTTGCAATCCATTCCCTTATAATAGTTTTGGATTTGTATTATTTATTTATTTATTTATTATTATATATTTTTTATTATTATTTTTACTTATTTTATTATGTATTTATTATTATTATTTTATTTTTTTTACTTATTTTATTATTTATTTTTATTTTTCATTAGTTTTAGTTGCAATTTCGCTGTGAACTTTTGTTTTCAAACTCAGTCAGTTTTAATGAGTTTTTAGAGTGAGTTTGCTAGTTTTAGTTTAGTATTTATTTATTTTAAATGCTTTATTTTTAGTTTAGTTTTTATTAGTTGTAGTGTTTTGTAATGGGGTATTTGTTGGGTGGGAGATTAAAAGAGGTCACAGTAAATTTTGCCTTTATTTCCTTTGTCTGATTCATCTTCATTATGTATGAAAAAAGTTGACAAAGATGAAAACGAAGGACATTTTCACTATAATTTTAGTTAGTTTTGTAAAAACACAATACAGTTTCAGTTAATTATCATTATCATGTAACCTTTAACCCTTAAAACAAAGTCTGGAATAAAAAAAAAAAGCCTTTAAAGAAGTGAGGACCGGCCGAAATGTCCTCACTTTGCAAAAATGGTCCTGGTTGTTTTTAATATATATTATATATATATATTTTTTGTCTTTTTGGTGATTTTGTCTTTTTTGTGTCTTTTTTAGTTATTTTGTGTCTTTTTGTGTCTCTTTCATGTCTTTTTCGTGTCTTCTTTTGGTTATTTTGTGTCTTTTTTTGGTAATTTTGAGTCATTTTTTGATTATTTTGTCTTTTTTGGTGATTTTGTGTCCTTTTTTTGTGTCAATTTACGTTGTTTTGGTCCCATTTGTGACACTTGTGGGCCCTTGGAAGACTTTATTCTAATTTTTTTATGATAATTTCACCTTTTTTCTTGATTTCTGTCATTCTAACTGTGTTATTCTGCACAAAGACTGTTTGAGTTGTTCTGATTGTGCTGATTCCACAGAGCTGCAGGACTTAGAGATTTATACACAGATTTTATATGATGCAGTGAAGTTAAAGTGGCTGTTCAGACTGAAAACATCAGACCTGGATCTGATCTAGAACGACATATTGAACGTGTTAACAACAACCTGGTGAACCTGCTAGAAAGAGGAGCAGCTGCTTCATTCATTAATAATAGAGAGACATTTCACACACATTCATCCTGATGTTTTCTATTTTTTTATAATGAAAGAGTGAATAAAGACAGTGTGAATGTGTGTTTCTGTGCAGCGCTGCAGCCTCTCAATCATGAAATGATTCAATTAGACGATACAAAGAGAATCTGCCACAACATCAGATGAGTCACGATAAAAGTCCTAGCAGGGACGTCCAGACCTCCAGTGATGCTTCAACATGAAGTATGATCCGGTTTCTGCAGCAGATTCACCAGTTTAAAGGTTCATCACACAGAAACTCTCCACAGCAGCTGAAATACTCTGAAAACAGGATTCACAGCTCTGGGAACTTCTCACTGCAGTCATTTCAGTAAACAGGAGAAACTGTATGTACATGTTGCACAGTAGACCTGCGTAAATCTCAAGTTTTTCTGCATATTTGTTTTCATGCATATTTGAATTGAGGTAAAAACCAGACAAGAGACACAGTTTTGTAGCTGAAATTGGCAATTTTGTGTCTTTTTTTAATAATTTTGTGTCTTTTTTTTTGGTAATTTTGTGTCTTTTTAAAATACTTTTGCGTCTTTTTTAAATAATGTGTCTTTTTTTTAAAAAGTAATTTAGTGTTTTTTCAGTCATTTACTGTCTTTTTTGTAATTTAGTGTCTTTTTTTGGTCATTTTGTGTCTTTTTTGGTAATTCTGTGTATTTTTTGTCAATTTGTGTCTTTTTAAGTAATTTAGTGTTTTTTTTTTAGTCATTTTGTGTCTTCTTATAGTAGTTTTGTGTCTTTTTTTGGTAATTCTGTCTTTTTAAATAATTTTGTGTCTTTTTTTGGTAATGTGTCTTTTTTTTGTAATTTTGTTTCTTCTTTAAGTACTTTCATTTCATTTTGTGTCTTTTAAAAATAATAAATTTGTGTCTTTTTTTGTAATTTTGTGTCTTTTTTGGTAATATTGTGTCTTTTTTTGGTCATTTTGTGTCTTTCATTAGTAATTTTGGGTCTTTTTTTGGTCATTAAGTGTCTCTTTGGTCATTTTGTGTCTTTTTTTAAGCAATTTAGGTTTCTTTCTCTCATTTTGTGTCTTTTTTTAGTAATTTTGTGTCTTTTTTTTTGGTCATTTTGATACTTCCTCCAGTGCAGGTAATTTGAGTGTGAGCCTCCTGATATAAAGGCTGATATGTTTCATAACAGCTGCACCTGAGTGAAACATTGACGTGTCTCTAAAAGCTGCAGGCTGAACCAGCTCCTCAGGATCAGTCCAGTAGACCCGCCTGCTGCTGCTGCTGCTGCTGCTGTATCATGTCACATACTGCTCTTTCTATCCTCTCTCTAAATTATGCAGCATTGTTCTTTTGCAAGTTTAAACAGCTGTTACAGCTGCCGGAGACACTCGCAGGAGATCCAATAAAGCCCCAGCTGTGGAAACAGGCCAGCTCCAGACTGGAGAAACCTTAAATATATGAGTTGTGTGGAGCAGAGAGCCATTATATCACCTGTATGTCCTGTTATAAGCTCCTATAACAAGCTGTCAGAGTGACGGAGCAGCCAACAGGTCGGTTAACGTGTCGGAGCGTCTCCTGGTAGTAACAGGATGATTTAATCTGTGATCCGTGTCCTGCAGGTAAGAAGAGGAAACGCTGCTAATGAGAGCTTCACCTTCTCTCTCGTTCTCTCAGAGGCTCATTTACAACTCCTCTCCTTCACTCTCCGCTTTGATTTTTAGTATAATTAAACACTTTTTCTCCTCTTTAGCTTCGTAGCTTCCACTGTTGCTCTGTGCAACACTTTGACTTTAGTTCCACAGGACACATTAGATTATTAACCCTCTGAACCCCAACAAGCTGTTTCAGGGTGTTTTTTTTTTTTTACTAAAAAAGACAGAAAATGACCAAAAAAGACAAAAATACCCCCAAAATATGTATAATTACCACAAAAAAAAAGACATGGGAACAACTTAAACATGTCTCTGTGCAGAAAAAACAAGAAAAAATGCAAGTTGAATTTCTCTTATGAATAAATAATTTAAAAAATGAATTTATTTTTTCAATTACAAAATTACCAAAGAAGACACAAAACTAAAAAATGATCAAAGAAAGATGTAAAACACACAAAAAGGCGAAATTTAACAAAAAAAGAAACAAAATGACGACAAACAGTTTTTTTTCCACCTATTCTCCATATTGAAGTATTTTCATGTTTCCAGCCTCTCCTGTCCTCTCCTCTCAGCTCTGGGTAAACAGTCTCTCCTGTCCTCTCCTCTCAGCTCTGTGTAAACGGCCTCTCCTGTCCTCTCCTCTCAGCTCTGTGTAAACAGCCTCTCCTGTCCTCTCCTCTCAGCTCTGTGTAAACAGAATTTAATGTTTTTAACAGGATCTGGTTAATTTTAAATGACACATGGAGAATAAAGACATTCTGACAGTAATATCAACATTTTAACACAAGTAACGGACACATTTTATAACAGAAACTTATACTATTAATGCCTGTTTTTACAGTTTCTTTCCGAGATAAATTGTGTATTTTAGGTGACTGTTTAAAGAAAACATCTGTCAGGATGGTTAAACCCTGGAGACTCATGTTTCTACCTTATTATTGTTGTTCGTAAATATTCTGACACACGTTTGTTCAATAACATATTGGTATTTTATCCAAACTAAGATCTTTTTCACTCAACCTAACCATGAAGTTTATATTTCCTGAACTTAACCATGAAGTTTTTGCACCAAAACCAACCAAACCAACCATTAAATGGTCCATTAAATGGACCTTCTGCACATACAGAAGGTGCAGCAGCAGCTTCTGACCCACATTATGAACCTGATGAGTGAATGAATAAATGAATAACAGAGGTAAAAACTGCAGCATTTCACCGCTTTAACAGTGTTTCCTCTATTTACCTTCCATGTCATATTGTGGATTAAATGCACTGATCCATATACATATTGGATTCCTCTGTTTTAATATCTCTCTGGGTTAAATTGCTGCTCATAATTATTCCTGCCAAATTGAGATCCAGGTGTAAATATGCATTAGACTGGGAGGGAATTAAAAGACAACATTACCGCCGGTTTCTAAGCCGTCATATCACCCAATGGTAATGACTTCTGTTTAATATGCAGCTAATGATGGACGCTATTAGAGTTTTTCTTTTTCCTGGTGTATGTCGATTTTTCTGGAAAAAGTCTGCAGTTAAAGAGAGACAGAAAAAACAAGAGGAGAGCAATGTGAACGGAGCTCTGAATTTTGGACAAATAATGAAGCAGACAACAACTAAAACATCTCTCTGTCTGTGCATTTATATATATTTCTTATATTTATAAGTCCTTTGCTATCAGTCTAAAGGTCCATTCTGACCTCCTGAGTGTGTAACAGTCAGCTTCAAGACAGAGACTCCTTGGAAAGTAACAACTTGATACTTTGGGATTTGTCAGAAAAGACAAAATTATCCCAAAAAGAATCAAATTGACCAAAAGAATTACATAAAATTAAGCAAAAGGGACTCAAATTGACCACAAAGTGACAAAAAATGACCACAAAAAGACAGAAATTGACCAAAAAAGACACAAAATGACTAAAAAATACACCAAATGACCAGAAAAAAGGAAACAAAATGACAAAAAAGACACAAATTGACCACAAAATGATAAAAGACACAAAATGACCAAAAAGACACAAAATGGCCCAAAAAAGACACAAAATGACTAAAAGAGACACAAAATGACCAAAAAAGACACAAAATGACTAAAAAAGACACAAAATGACCAAAAAAGGAAACAAAATGACAAAAAACCCCACACTATATATATATTTTTTTTTCTGTCATAAATAGGTTTTTCTCGTAATTAGTTTTTTTTTTCTCGTGAATTTTTGAGTTTAAAAAAAAAAAAAATTAGCATTTTTTCTTATTTATATTTTAGTTTTTTTTTCTCTTTTTTTGTAAACGTAACTTACATTTTTTATGTAATTGTTTACTGACGGGTTAGCCTACAGCAACACATCACACTGCCACCTGTTGACCAAAATACGTTACTGCAGCTTTGTTTATTTGCTCTGAACCAGCTGGTGGAAACTCACTAATTCATATTCTCTTTAATGCATGCTTTGGGTTATTATCACCTTAATTATTATCACTAAAAAATGTATCAAGATCCATATTCAGGGTCGTATTGTTCAGCTCTTCTCCCTCTTTCCTTACTCTGAGTATTTGAGGCTAATTTAACAGCAGAGCGCTGGCGTCACATTAAACGCCACCGGGGACGAATCGGACAGGATTCAGATTGTTGTAAACGATGTGGAGCAGAAACGTCCTGTGACTCTACAGGCCGCCGAGGAGCAGAGAGAAAGACAGACATTATATCATTCTGCAGATAATTTCCCAGTAAATGAGAGAATAGTGACATGAAACCTCTCCACATTATGCAGCAGACCCTGCAGAACCCTGTGAAGGGCCCCCGGGGGGCCCCGACTCCGCTTTGGGAACCACTTCTTCTTCTTCTTCTTCTTCTTCTTCTTTTTTTTTTCAAGCCACTGCTTCCATAAAAAGAGATAAAAGAAACTTCAGAGGCGGCTTGTGTCTTTGAAAGAAAGTGTGTTTTTAAGTGAGTGGAGTCTGAACTGGGTCACACTGTCATTGTGGCTGGAAGCCCTCCTCTGTCCAATTATGACTGATGCTGCTGCTAACTGGGTTACTTTCTATAGAACACACCTATAAAACCTTTACAGGACTCAGAGGGCGTCTCAGGCCTCACAGTTAGAGCGGGTTACATGCTGTGCTACTTTACCTGAGTATAGCGTAACTGGATCCCAAGTCGGACACCGTTCGGCTAAGATTCTATCAAAATTTCACATTAACTGCTAATATAAATGATCACCAAAGTTTAACTTCTTGTCTTCTTGTCTAATGTGTAATTTTTTCTGGTCTTTTTATGTTGTTTTTTGGTAATTTTGTATCTTTTTTATATTTTTCAGGTAATTTTGTATCTTTTTTTTGCATTTTTCAGGTAATTTTTTGGTAATATTGTGTCTTTTTTCTGGTCATTTTGTGTCTTTTGGGCTATTTTTCTGGTCATTTTGTGTCTTTCTTGAGTATTTTTCTGGTCATTTTGTGTCTTTTTGAGTATTTTTCTGGTCATTTTGTGTCTTTCTTGAGTATTTTTCTGGTCATTTTGTGTCTTTTTTGAGTATTTTTCTGGTCATTTTGTCGTTTTTTGGTAATATTGTGTCATTTTTTTGTAATTTAATTGTAATCTTTGTGGCTAATTGTGTCTTTTTTCTGGTCATTTTGGGTCTTTTTTGAGTATTTTTCTGGTCATTTTTTGTTTTTTTTGAATATTTTTTCTGGTCATTTTGGGTCTTTTTTTGGTAATATTGTGTCATTTGAAATTTTGTGTCTTTGTTGCTAATTGTGTCTTTTTTCTGGTCATTTTGTGTCTTTTTTGAGTATTTTTCTGGTCATTTTGGGTCTTTTTTTGGTAATATTGTGTCATTTGAAATTTTGTGTCTTTGTGGCTAATTGTGTCTTTTTTCTGGTCATTTTGTGTCTTTTTTTGTAACTTTGTGTCAATTTTAGAAACTACACATAATTTACAAAAATGAGAGGCTGTTTACTTACACAGAGCAGAGGGGAGAGGACAGGAGAGGCTGTTTACTTACACAGAGCAGAGAGGAGAGGGCAGGAGAGGCTGTTTA
>NC_081534.1:33399890-33472390 GCF_030273125.1 Centropristis striata
TATGTAGTATTATACAGTATTAGTTGCAGTAGTATTATGTAGTATTATATAGTATTAGCTGCAGTAGTATTATGTAGTATTATATAGTATTAGCTGCAGTAGTATTATATAGTATTAGCTGCAGTAGTATTATGTAGTATTATATAGTTTTAGCTGCAGTAGTATTATGTAGTATTATATAGTATTAGCTGCAGTAGCATTATGTAGTAGTAGCTGCAGTAGTATTGTGTAGTATTATACAGTATTAGTTGCAGTATTATGTAGTATTATATAGTATTAGCTGCAGTAGTATTATATAGTATTAGCTGCAGTAGTATTATGTAGTATTATATAGTATTAGCTGCAGTAGTATTATATAGTATTAGCTGCAGTAGTATTATGTAGTATTATATAGTATTAGCTGCAGTAGCATTATGTAGTATTATATAGTATTAGCTGCAGTAGTATTATGCAGTATTATACAGTATTAGCTGCAGTAGTATTATGTAGTATTATATAGTATTAGCTGCAGTAGTATTATGTAGTATTATATAGTATTAGCTGCAGTAGTATTGTGTAGTATTATACAGTATTAGTTGCAGTATTATGTAGTATTATACAGTATTAGCTGCAGTAGTATTATGTAGTATTATATAGTATTAGCTGCAGTAGTATTATACAGTATTAGCTGCAGTAGTATTATGTAGTATTATACAGTATTAGCTGCAGTAGTATTATGTGGTATTATATAGTATTAGCTGCAGTAGTATTACTGTAGTATTATGAATATTAGTTGCAGTAGTATTATATAGTATTATACAGTATTAGTTGCAGTAGTATTACTGTAGTATTATTAATATTAGTTGCAGTAGTATTATATAGTATTATACAGTATTAGTTGCAGTAGTATTACAATAGTATTATACAGTAGTAGTTGCAGTAGTATTACTGTAGTATTATTAATATTAGTTGCAGTAGTATTATATAGTATTATACAGTATTAGTTGCAGTAGTATTATATAGTATTATACAGTATTAGTTGCAGTAGTATCATATAGTATTAGCTGCAGTAGCATTAGCGTAGCATTATTAATATGAGTTGCAATAGTATTATACAGTATTACAATACTGTTTTGGATTGAGTTTTATTACTATGTTATTGTTTTTAGTATTGTATTGTTTTCATTTTTGTTATTTATTCCTATGTTTGTGTGTGTAAATGTTGGTGTGTTTTCTCCTTCAGGGACACTTTACACAAGGACACAAACTTCATAAACAAAAACAAAAACACTCACATGTTGTCTTTTAACCCCAAACCCAATTTTATTCCACTCACAAAAATATGAAAGAGAGAAAAACTGTAAATTACCTCATTAGAAACACCAGAACAATAGTATCCATTACAGTGTGTAAAGTACATACATGAACAGTGAAATATTTAATGAAATAAAAACTAATATTATTATGTTATTTAATCATTCCCTTTCATAAAATCACTTTATTTTCCTTAATGACACTTTTATTTCTAATACCAAAAGAAGAATTAATTTAATGACTATATATGACAAAGAAACTAATCAACAAATTTCACATTTGAGAAGCTGGAAACAGCAAATATTTAACATTTTTGTTTGGAAGGTGATCCAGAAACTTAAACCAAAGTTACATTAATAAACTGGAGACATTACAATGAAACTCATTTGAAGATGTTCTGACCAATAACACCAGGGGTCTCAAACTCGCGGCCCGCGGGCCAATTGTGGCCCTCGTGACGATATTTTGTGGCCCCCACCTTGATATGAAAGTTTAATGTGAGTTTTATATGAATGGCACTTTACTGTGTTGTGTGTGGAAGGTCCCTTTAATTACTGTTTTTGGTAATTTTGTGTCATTTTTAAATTATTAGTCTTTTTTTTTAAATAATTGTGTGTCTTTTTGGTAATTCTGTGTCTTTTTTTTGTGTCTTTTTTGGTAATTCTGTTTCCCATTTTTAGTAATTTTGTATCTATTTCGGTTATTCTGTGTCTTTTTTGGGTCATTTTGTGTCTTTTTTTAAATAATTTTGTGTCTTGTGTCCAAAAAATACACAGAATTACCAAATTCTGTGTATTTTTTGGTAATTTTGTGTCTTTTTTAAAGTAATTTTGTGTCTTTTTTTTGGTAATTTTGTGTCTTTTTAAAATAATTTTATGTCCTTTTTAAAATAATTTTGTGTCTTTTTTGGTAACTCTCTGTATTTTTTGGTCATTTTGTGTCTTTTTTTAAGTAATTTATTGTTTTTTCAGTCAGTTTGTGGCCTTTTTTGTAATTTTGTGTCTATTTTTTGGTCATTTTGTGTCTTTTTAAAATAATTTAATGTCCTTTTTAAAATAATTTTGTGTCTTTTTTGGTAACTCTCTGTATTTTTTGGTCATTTTGTGTCTTTTTTAAGTAATTTATTGTTTTTTCAGTCAATTTGTGGCCTTTTTTTGTCATTTTGTATCTTTTTTTGGTCATTTTAATACTGCCTCCAGCGGCCCCCAGGTAATTTGAGTTTGAGACCCCTGAATTACAGGGAGACAACATCGTATGTTTTGGATCCAACGTTACTCTTAGGGATGGGAATAATTAATCCATGATCGATTAATGGTCTTTAAGAATTTGGTATCAGCATCACTGAACCGTATGTCAATAAGCCAACAAGCTGAGAATTAAGTTGGATAAAGTTACAGTTTACTAACTGAAAGTTACAATAACAATTATAAAACACACAGAAAAACTAGCAAAACCCGCTGACTGTATCAAACCTTGCTAGCATTAATTAATAGGTTTAATCTTATCCAAAACTTATTTAAACACAAAACACATTTTAAATATGAAGATTACTGTGAAAACTAACCTCATGTCTCTTCGGGGGCCAAAATATAAAACAATGAACTCCTTGAAGGTTTATTTACAGAATCAATAAGTGAGTTTGTTTTACGATCAACAGGAAGTCTTTTTTTGTCCTTTCAAAATAAAAGTGTCCATTATCAAAACAGGCTTTTGCATAGCACTGTATATACAGTCATGGAAATAATGATTAGACCTGGTACAACTAAACGTACAGGTGTTTGGACAAACATAATGATAACAACAAAAATAGACATTTTACCATGGTTTTCTTGATAATTATTTTGGTTATTATCAATAAAAGCATGGAAAATGTCTAGATATCAGCTCTTAAATTAAAATTTATGAGCTATTTAAGGTCAATCTTGGTGTCAAAATCAACATTTTCTGGGTCAAAAAATCCATCAAAGCTATTGAGAATATCACTAGATGATTATTTGATCAAATAGATATGTTTTTGGCATTTTGGCCAAGTATTTACGTCATTTCCAACAGTTCAGTTCCTAAGCGGTCGGACATTTATTAATATAAAATAATAAAATGAACGTATACCTATTTGATCAAATAATCATCTAGTGATATTCCCAAATAGCTTTGATGGATTCTTTGACCCAGAAAATTTAGATTTTGACACCAAGATTGACCTTCTAAATTACTTGGAAGATATATTGGTTCTCATAGATTTTATATGGCGCCATATTGACGAAGTGGCTCCCATCATGCAGTCATGGAAAAAATGATTAGACCACCATTGTTTTCTTCAGTTTACTGTACATTTTAATGCTTGATTTAACTAAAGGTACATTTGCTTGGACAAATATAATGATAACATCAAAAATGATAATATAATAATTTAAGAACTGATATCTCACCATTTTCCATGGTTTTCTTGATAATGATTTTGGTTATTATCAACAAAACCATGTTAAATGTCTAGATATCAGCTCTTGAATTAAACTCTGAAGAGCTATTTTTGTTGTTATCATTATATTTGTCCAAACAAATGAACCTTTAGTTGTACCAGGCATTAAAATGAACAAGAAATTGAAGAAAACAAGGGTGGTCTAATCATTTTTTGTGTACTGTAAATCTTTTATGTTGCCCATGTATGCATGTTTTGGTATACTGGAGTATATTTAAAAACGTAGCGATTTATCTATTAATTGATTGTTAACGTTATAGATGCTTGAATTGGTTGGTTTCTTCCAAAAGCCCATCTCTAGTTACTCTTAAAGGAAGAAAGACATTTTATTTTTTTCCACTGGAGCTGCCTCCAATCAATCATATTGTATTGTATTATATCATATCTTAACATAAACTAACATAACCTAATCTAAATGTACCTATAAAATGTCATAAAATAGTAAAAATTGCCTGTTATAAATTCCAACAGCCCAACCAGATACATTCAAATGTCTTGTTATAATCGACCAACAGTCTAAAGACTAAATATATAAACTTAATAACCATAAATGACAAAGAAAAGCATCAAATCTATATGTGAGAAGCTGTTACCAGAGAATATGTGGCATGTTTTGCTCACAAAATGACTAAAAAGATGAACTGATTATCTGATTAATCACCTCTTATCTGAACCGAAACACGATGAATCCACTTCTCGTGATGAAAATGGACACAGCAACTCAACTTTAGAACTCGTCCTTTCTCTTCTTTGTGTTCTTCTTCTCCTCCTTGTGGAAGAATTTCCCATCTGCCTGCTTCTTCAAGCTCAGTTTGATGTTGTTGTCGTCCAACCCCTGGTTCTTCAGCCTCTGTTTCATCTGAGATACAAAAAAAAGTCCTCAACTTTATCGCTCAGACAGAGATTGAAGTTTTATAACTAAGTTCAGGAACAAGGCATACCTTAAACATACCCAATTTCCGCCACCAGTATACTTAACCCTTAATAGGACACTCATTGAAATACTTGCAAATTCCAAATTTCAACCCTAGAGAATATTGGAGAATATTACATACAGCCAGAATGTGTAAAAAAAAAAACATACGGACCCGGGGGAGGGGGGTAATATTTTGAGAAAAAAGTTTACGAGATTAAAGTGGCAAATCTACGAGAAAAAATGCACAGATTTATGAGATTTAAAGTGGTGAATCTGCGAGAAAAAAGTTGTTTTTCCCCCACTTTTTTCTCGTAAATCTGTGACTTTTTTCGTGCAGATTTGCCACTTAAATCTCTTAAATCTGCAACTTTTTTCTTGTAGATTTGCCACTTTAATCTAGTAAATTTGCAACTTTTTTCTCGTAAATCTGTGACTTTTTTCGCGCAGATTTGCCACTTTAAATCTCTTAAATCTGCAACTTTTTTTCTTGTAGATTTGCCACTTTAATCTAGTAAATTTGCAACTTTTTTCTCGTAAATCTGTGACTTTTTTCGCGCAGATTTGCCACTTTAAATCTCTTAAATCTGCAACTTTTTTTCTTGTAGATTTGCCACTTTAATCTAGTAAATTTGCAACTTTTTTCTCGTAAATCTGTGACTTTTTTCCACACAGATTTGCCACTTTAAATCTCTTAAATCTGCGACTTTTTTTCTTGTAGATTTGCCACTTTAATCTAGTAAATTTGCAATTTTTTTCTCGTAAATCTGTGACTTTTTTCGCGCAGATTTGCCACTTTAAATCTCTTAAATCTGCAACTTTTTTTCTTGTAGATTTGCCACTTTATTCTAGTAAATTTGCAACTTTTTTCTCGTAAATTTGTGACTTTTTTCCATACAGATTTGCCACTTAAATCTCTTAAATCTGCAACTTTTTTTTCTTGTAGATTTGCCACTTTATTCTAGTAAATTTGCAACTTTTTTCTCGTAAATCTGTGACTTTTTTCCACACAGATTTGCCACTTTTAATCTCTTAAATCTGTGACTTTTTTTCTTGTAGATTTGCCACTTTGACCTTGAAAATTTGCAACTTTTTTCTCGTAAATCTGTGACTTTTTTCCACACAGATTTGCCACTTTAAATCTCTTAAATCTGCAACTTTTTTTCTTTGTAGATTTGCCACTTTAATCAAGTAAATTTGCAACATTTTTCTCGAGATATTTTTATTTTGGATATCTGCTGAAGTTACCAAATATGGTTCTTCGCCCGATAAAAAGACACGTTCCCTTCCTCCTGGTCTCCGTTTGTCATTTCACGCATTATATGAGTACCGCGCTATGCTAACGATTAGCGCTTACCCTCAAGAGGAGAATCTCCTCCATCCTTTGGAAAGCGAGCATTTTGACGGGATACCACCGACTCTAGAAGACGAAGAGTTACCAGTCTCCTGCCATCGATTAAATCCCAGAAGCCTCCAAGCCTTTTTCAGCTTCTTGCGCTACCCAGAGTTTACGACATCTACCCTCAAATTTCCGTCCATTACCACCTAAAACATGGCAAGACTAACCAATTCGGTCCTCCTCAACCCGTGTATCTTTCCTGACTCAAATCATACCTAAGCCCTTACGAACTCACATGCGACTGCATCAACTAAAGACTTTCCATGCCTACGTCACCTTGAGAACCCCTGTTCATCTCAGACATGGGTGAATTAGCCAGTCGATTCTCGTTCCATTTAGTTTGCGTACTTTCCCAATGTTTCTTTCACTGAAAATGCTCTGGCTTTTCTCAGATTACAGGATT
This sequence comes from Centropristis striata, assembly GCF_030273125.1. Classification (NCBI taxonomy): domain Eukaryota; kingdom Metazoa; phylum Chordata; class Actinopteri; order Perciformes; family Serranidae; genus Centropristis; species Centropristis striata. The sequence continues at coordinate 33,406,378 of NC_081534.1, forward strand.
ACTTTTGTAAATTTTTCCGGTGCATTAACCTATTAAAACCCACGTACACGTTAAAATGGAGACTGGTTAGATACTTAAACCTTTCTTTTGTGTTGTTGAACGGATGTAGTTTCAGTTGTAAGCCTCACACGTTTTTGTTTCATTTGGTTGTTCTGATTTTGCAAGAAATTTGAAGTTACCTGCTTCATGATGGCCTCCATCACCGCCGGATTATTCATGTCCAGAGAGGAGCTCGCTTTCATCCTCAGCTTTATCACTTGCTTTGTCACTTGCTTTATCGTAGCTGTTGGGAAAATAAGTTACTAAATCTCTGCTCACATAATATTGGTGTTATATGCAGGGAAGATTTGGTAACTATATTCTCCATTCTATAGTCACCTTCAGCTGATCACAATTGCATACTAAATTCCCAAACAGTTCCATAAAACTGAATGTTTCTGTTATATTCTCATTGGATGCAGAAAAAAAAATCCTGACAAATTAAATTTTAATACCGATTGAATCATGGGTTAATACTCACTTTGACCAAAGCAAATGAATGGTTTCCTCAAGTTGCAGTCATGGCTCGCCCATTTTCCAGAGTTACTAAAATCTGCTGCCGCACAAGACGCAGACAAACCAGTAGGCTTCCCCGAGCTCCAGTACCTGAAGGAGGAGCTACCTCCATCCAACCACTCCCAGGAGTTTCTGGAAAGGCCAATCCAGACATCATATGTAGTCATCATGTTCTTTACCTGCAGGTTCTCTGCTTGGTTTCTCACACTGGCCAGGTCGGTGTGGTGCTCTCTGCAGTAGCTCTGGGCCGCAGTCCATGTCATTCTGTTTGGAGTGATGACAAATGTTGCATTCGTTCCTGTAAATAGACAGACACAGTGAAGTGCTGTGTAGAGATACTACAACATAGATATATACATACTTTACATATTGTTTTTTCCCCCTCAGAATTATTGAACATACATACAGTAGTTTAATTTGTCTGAAACCCTATTGATTTTCTGCTGATTTATTATTACACTGCCCGGCACTGAAATTGTGAGGAACCTATTGTTTCTGTATGAAATATGATTTTTATGCAGTGAAGGGACGAAACTGGCATGCTTCTAGCTTTACTTTACTTTGTTTTCTTACTTTATTTCTTTTTCTTTGCTATATCTGTAGCCTGATGATCCTTCCTTTTAAATGTTCTCTAGTGAAATGATAAATTATAAGTGTATACAGCTGATATCGACACCATAGACATCTGAATTAACGATTTTTACAGTATAACATTTGTCGGGTAAATATGAATGTACAATTTTTTTTTAACAGTATTGCATGTATGTATTAATCGTGTTTATTCTTCCCCTATGTTGTTTGTATGTCATGTTCTATGTCTTTTTAGGGACCTCAGGAAGACTAGCAGTCGCCAAGGCGTCAGCTAATGGGGATCCATTCAATAAACAATAAACTAGTTAATATTCTCACCTGTGACATCCATGCAGGCTGCGGGAAAGGGTGTTTCACATCCGACGTCATACCATTGTCCATTGTAATAGAAAGTTATGCAGTGATGATTTCTCGGGTATCCAGGATACCATGGTCTGAACTCCGTCTCCATGTGTTCGTAGAAACTGGTGTCTGACAGTGACCATGTCCAGCTGCTTAGGTTAAGGTACAGCCCTATCCAGGCTTGCTGAAAACAATATTTGATTGTGATATCAACAATTAGTCCCTGCTGTTGCTTCTATTAAAGGCAACACTTTTCCAGATACCTCCTATTGGTCTGATCCTCAACAACAGGAATCTGCGACATATCCAATTTATGCAATTCACAGACTGTTTAGGGACCGCAGTGTGCATAAATATTCAAATACAGTAGGCAAAAAGTCTTCTAGTGTAAACTACACTGTAAAAAACGTCCCGTTGTTTATACAGAAAAAAACTGGCAGCAGTGGTTACCAGAAAATTTCCATAAAATACAGAACATATGTCAGCATCTTTACAGAACAACTTGTAAATTATACATCCTAAAACTGTAGTAAACAAACAAAATTACAAAAAACACATACAAACACACTCACAACACATAAAAAACATATAAAAATACAAAAAACACAAAAATTACAAAAATACACATAAAAACACAAAAAAACACAAAGAAATTACAAAAAACACACATAAAACACGATAAACAAACCAAAAACACACACAAAATTACAAAAAAACACATACAAACACACTCAAAACACACCAAAAACATAATAAATAAATAATAGTAAATACACTGTAAAAAAAAATGTCCCGTTGTTTTTTACAGAAAAAAAACTGGCAGCTGTGGTTACCAGAATATTTCCGTAAAAAATACAGTAATCTCTACAGAACAACTTGTAAATTTTACATCCTAAAACTGTAATAATTAAAAAAATTTAAAAAAACATTTTAAAGTTGTAGATTATATCGTCCTTTACTGCTAATTTAACAGGATGATGCTGCTTTTATACTAATTATTTATGCAAAATTTACATGCAGATTTAGCTTATTGTGCATTGAATACCAGTAAATTAACATTCAGTTATTATTTATTGTACACTGAATACCAGTAAAATTTACAAGTTGTTCTGTAAAATTCTTTACATTTGTACTGTATTTTTTGCAGAATTATTCTGGTAACCACAGCTGCCATTTTTTTTTCTGAAAAAGCAACAGAAATTTTTTACAGTGTGCATAAGGAAAACTATTTTGCCTTGTTTGCCTTATGTACACTGTAAAAAAAATTCAACCCTAACCCTAACCATAGAGCCCATTTTCTAAAAATTGATAATTAGTCACAAAGCAATATCAGATTATTACACTGCAAACTACCTGTTAGAGAGTTATGAAATGACAGAAAAGTGAACTCACTCCTGAGGAGCTCATCATTTGGTTTAAATCTGCCATGTTGTTCAGCGTTTTCACGTCCTCCAGGTTGTGGATAGTTGCCAGTTTAGCATTTTTCTCTCTGCAGTATTGTTGTGCTTCAGCCATGGTCTTCAGGTCATAAACGAAATAGAACTGATCCCCAACACACAGCCCTGCGGTGACACATTTGTAACATTACATTTCAGTGGCATGTCGTTGTCTTTGCAGTAAAATCAGTGGTAGAATTAGTATTTAGGTCACTGAATGGTTTTCCTTTTTTTTTTTTTAAACAGGATTTTAAATGCAGGATTTACTGGTAATACTGTATTTTTACATTGTTGTATTGGCTCAATTGTAAAAGATCTGAAAGCCCAGATCCAGCCACTGATAATCAGTTTGCATTATACTGTACATTAATTAGAAAAAATTAAAAGCATAATTACACTGTTCTGATAAGAGTTCTGTAGCCACAAGAATACATCAACATATTATCATAAAACAATATAAATAACACTTACCTGCTGCAGCCAAGACGAGCAGGAAAACTTTGTCCATCTTTACTTGCTCATCGTTTGACTTCGACTGTGGAAATAACAATACCAGTCCTGAACAGTACTTTGTTCTCGTCACTCCCTTCATGCAAATTGGTCCAAAGGAAAAATCATTTGAATAGTCATAAATTTCCATATACTGTAAACTGGAAGTTTGTCTGGAGACCTGACCTGTGAAGATTATAAGGACATACTTTATTAAAATAAATATATTTCACTTTTATATGAATGAACATTATCGCCATAATGAGGCACAATTCATTGTTTTGTGCTAAAATAATATTTTCTATATTTTTGAACAGATTTTTGATTCACAAATTAATTACCGTAATGCGTCCGGATAAAAATGTCATGGTGTCCCCCACACTTATATACAATAAATATTTAATAAACTTTATAAAAATAAATATACATTTATTTAAAAATGTATAATTTAACAGAATATAATCAATCAATCAATCATAGTTTTTTAACAATTTATAAAGAACTAAATCTGAATGTAAATTGATTTGAAAACATGGTTAAATGTTACGGTAATGATAGAATTGTTTGCATTAAAATATGCGTATATTTTAATAAAATACATTTTGGTGATACCTGCTAACCTTGAGCATATTTTAACCAAAAAACTTTGGTTGTTTTTTTCATTTCTATTTAAAAATGTGTAACGGTAATTTGTTGCTTACAGTGTCTATAAAAATGTCAGAAAATACACAATTTTTTTTGTGTCTGTTGTGTCTTTTATAGTTATTTTGTGTCTTTTTTTGGTCATTTTGTGTCTTTTTTTAAGTAATTTTGTGTCTTTTTTGTCATTTTGTGTTTCAATTTTAAATATGTTTACAGTGCAGTGACTTGACATATTTCATGCTCAAATGCATGTATAACAGTATAAATAGGAATACAAAAGGTTTAAAGCAAATAAAAAATAACCACTTACTGCAATTTCTTTTTTTTTTCATTGCAAGAACAGCAGACCAACATTAATTGCAAGAAGTAATTTTGTGCATTTTTACACTGCACTTTTAAGATTTTATGCTCAAATGCATGTAGTTGTACTGAGGGCCACTTCAAGTGAGGGTGCGGGCCGTATGCGGCCCCCGGGCCTCCAGTTGCCCATCCCTGGTTTATGAGCACGACGGAGAGAGAGATTTGTTTGATTCTAAATTTACACCCAATATCTAGCTTTGGACCTCAGTGTAGATCAACACGGATGCATGAAGAGCGGCAAGTTGAAGGTTGTGTGCTTCTTTATTAACTACATTGACATTAACCATGTTGTTTATTTAAGTGCTTTGAAGCAGACATGCTGTAGATATGGTGTGATTAAGGCTAATTTTTGCATTCATGTAAAGCGGCAACCTCCATTCTGAGCAGTGTCGTGCCAAAAACTGCAATATCTTTGCAGAAGGGAGTAAATCAGATTGACCCTCATGTTAAAACGCCCATTTCACAGCAGCAGAATTAAACATGTTTACAGCCTGGTTCAAAAAACGGCTTTGGTCCGCATAGCTAGTTTTTTCTCCTCCATGACAAGTCTAAGAGGGATGATTTCTTTAGAACTCACTTGTCTGAATTATATTTTTATTTATTTGTATGTTAGCACTAATTAGAAGGTGTCGGTGTCTGCACCCTATGTAATTATAGTAACTGTATCCCAAATCGGGCGGGGTTATCATTATGTTCCCCGTTTTTACCAAAATAAGGTCCTATGTTGCCCGTTTTTACCAAAATAGGGTCCTATGTTCCCCTGTAGCAATACATACCGGGGAGCATAGGACCCTTTTTCTGGAAAAGGGTCCTTCTTTACGGTAGACTTTGACTTGCAGGTTTGCCACCCTTGACCTAATATTTCCTCATCCAGGCCTATTTGCATATGTCAAACAGCCCGTAGGCCTACTTGCCATGGAATTTGGCAGTAATGGTGGAAAAAGTAACAGACCGGGGAACATAGAGACGCTCCCAATCAGACACCATTCTGCGCTTTTGTCCCTGATCGGACACATCTGCAAGGTTGCACTTTCCGTTGTTTCGCGGCCTTTTCTAATAAGATCCACCACCAGTTTAGGTATAATTGAGTTATACATCTTTAACAATCTACGTGTGACATTTCATTTATGTACACAGAGATTTACATGTCTAATTACAACACAAAACTAACTCTGAAAAGAGAAAGGAGTAAGAACGATTGGGCGACGATCTTAAAAAGTTGCATCATACATGTGTATTTTTCCAGTACTGTATTTTATCGTGAAGGACGGAAGTACGGTCCAGATGTGTTGATAACGATGGTTGAGAACGGTGATATTTATTTGGCTATTTTATTTGGCTTGAAAGATAAGAAGTTAGACTCTAGTTTAACGGCACTTCATTAATTGGAAACATAACATGATCATTTATATTAGTAGTTAATGTGAATTTTTGATAGAATGTTAGCCAAAAGCTGGCCGTTGTTGGATATAGTGACGCTAGTTTGTTAGCATAAATAATTAGCCAGTTAATGCTACCTTTTGTTGGTTACCCTTTGATGCTAACGGGAGCGTAGGAAAGATTTAATTATTAGACCTGTATGTCATTAATAAGTAAAAGACAAGGATTATAATTTATGGCTGCAATAATCTTGATCAAAAGGCATCTATGTGTGTTTACATAATGTTGGCTTACTAACACGGTGAAGCTTTATTTTCCAATGTTAATATTACCAAACTTACCATAACACTGAGATAACGCAAGACTCGGCTACGACATAAAGTGCTGAACTGTCTACAACAATGTCTGTGTAATTTAAAAATATCACATTTCAGCATGTTTCATAATTAACGTTAACCTATATGTTGCATTAGGTCTAGCTGGAGTTCATTATTATGGCTACAGAATGTAAAATATTCAGTAACGTATTTTTTTCTTTTGTAATTGATATTATTACCAAAGCAGACATGATAAGATTGTAACACTCCGGAGACCGACTGGTTGTGATCGACTGTAATTGACATGTAAGTCACACCTGCATTTCAGGATTTACTAACAGACAATATTTTAAGTAGTTGTTTTAATTGTTTGAATTGGGTGAATCGTAAACAACATAATAGGTCGGTGTTATCCCTTTTCACTAGCATGCTAACGTTAGCCCGCTAACGTTAGCTTGCTAGCGCTAGCCCATATCAATCACATTGCAGTTAAACAAACCAAATAAATTAACGATACATGTTTTATTTGGTTTTGTTGGTCAGATAACCTTGCGGGCACTGCTTTGGTTGAAAAGGGGTCCGGTTTGTCAAAATTAAGCTTGCATTCATTTTGACATCATTGTCCTAACACTTATCGTGTTTCATAAGTGAATATAACAAGAAGATGTTAAAGTTGCTTTGCATGTGAAGAGGTGTGTGAAGGAGGTAACGCAACACATTTATAACTTACCAATTATATTGCCAATTTTATTTCATTTACGAAAATATAAAACAGAAAAACTGTTAATTACCTAATTGGAAAAACCAGAACATGGGAATTTTCTCCATTACAGTGTGTAAATTACATACATGCACCAACTATAGTGGAATATTTCACATAGGCCTATTAATGTTATTTAATCATTCACTTTCAAATAATTATAGTAATGTACATTATTTTAATTTAATAATAAACCATAATGGCCTTTTCCCAAATTAAAAGTTAAAGACCATAGGATAAAGAAACAAATCACATTTTCATATTTGAGAAGCTGGAACCAGCGATTATTTGACGTATTTGACAGTTACATTCGTAATTTGGGGGAAATTGCTATAAAAATAATTTGAAGATGTTCAGATGAATTACAGGGAGACAACATCATGTGTTTCAGATTCAATGTTACTCATTTTAAAAAAGGGGGAAAAAATGTTCTCAATAAAATAGATTAAGATAGATTACCCATACTATTAAAGTTCTTTTTTTTTAAGTTTTGATTTTTTTACGTTTTTTTTTACACTGGAGCTCTTGCCATGTAGGCCTCAGCCTACATGGCAAGAGCTCTACCAGTGTGAGCCACCGGGACGCCCCAAAAAGCTTTTTTTTTTAAAGTTTTTTTTTTTTTTAAGTTTTTTTTTTTACACTGGAGCTGCCTCCAATCAATCATATTGTATTGTACTATATCATATCTTAACATAAACTGACATAACCTAATCTAATCTAGAATTACCTAAAAGAAGTCATAAAATAGTAAACATTGCCTGTTATAAATTCCCCCAGCCCAACCAGATACATTCAAATGTCTTGTTATAATCGACCAACAGTCTAAAGACTAAATATATAAACTTAATAACCATAAATGACAAAGAAAAGCATCAAATCTATATGTGAGAAGCTGGTACCAGAGAATATGTGGCATGTTTTGCTCACAAAACTCAACTTTAGAACTCGTCCTTTCTCTTCTTTGTGTTCTTCTTCTCCTCCTTGTGGAAGACTTTCCCATCTGCCTGCTTCTTCCAGCTCAGTTTGATGTTGTCATCCAACCCCTGGTTCTTCAGCCTCTGTTTCATCTGAGATACAAAAAGTCCTCAACTTTATCACTCAGAGAGAGAGATTACATACAGCATTATCTAGCATTTTCCCTTCCCTTTCCCTTTTCCCTTCCCTTACATTTTCCCGGGGGAGCGTGTCTATGTTTCCCGGGTCCTTTGTTCCCCGGTCTGTTAGTTTTACCACCATTACTGCCAAATCCCATGGCAAATAGGCCTATGTAGGCCTACAGGCTGTCTGACGCGCATATGCAAATCGGCCTGGACGAGGAAAGATTTGAGCTGCATGCAGCTCTTTAGCTGCTCTGTTAATTATGTTACTTTGTCTTGGACCAAGGGATCCTTTCAATGAATGTTAGTTCAAGCGGGGAACATAGGACCCGGGGAACATAGGAATGACCCATGTACACGTTAGAATGGAGTCAGGTTAGACCCTAAGACGTTTTTTGTTTTTTTTGTTGAACGGATGTAGTTTCAGTTGTATTTTAGCCACATGGTAAACAAGCAAAACCGCAGAAACTAGAAGATGTTACCTTTCAATGAAGCACTATACATGTACCCTACCATACCCCTAACCCTACCCAGGTTAGGGTTCTTTGTTTCATTCTGCTGTTCTGATTTTGCAAAAAATTTGAAGGAGTTACCTGCTTCATGATGTCATCCATCACAGTCTGGTCATTCAGGTCCACAGAGGAGCTCGTTTTCATCCTCAGTTTTATCACTTGCTTTGTTGTAGCTGTTGGTAAAAAAAAAGAAGTTTAATATTGGTGTTATATGCAGGGAACATTTACGTTTCATATATCACATACTACTCACATTGACCAAAGCAAATGAATGGTTTCCTCAAGTGGCAGTAATGATTCGCCCATTTTCCAGAGTTACTAAAATCTGCTGCCACACAAGACGCAGACAAACTGGAAGGTTTCCCCGAGCTCCAGAACCTGAAGGAGGAGTTACTTCCATCCGACCACTCCCAGGAGTTTCTGACAAGGCCAATCCAGAGATAGTCTGTAGTCATCATGTTCTTTACCTGCAGGTTCTCTGCTTGGTTTCTCACACTGGCCAGGTCGGTGTGGTGCTCTCTGCAGTAGCTCTGGGCCTCGGTCCAATTCATGGCCTTTGGAGTGATGGCAAATGTCGCATTTGTTCCTGTAAATAGACAGACAGTGAAGTGCTGTAACCATATTTATGGCCCTGCAGCTTCCCACATTGAAATGAAGGGAGGACTGACATCCATCTGCTTTGAATAATATCATGTATCTGAAGACAAAGAGGCAAAGAGAAACAGAGAAGTGGACTAAACTGGCATGCTTTTAGCTTTATAGTTAATATTCTCACCTCTGACATCCATGCAGGCTGCTTGATAGAGCGATTCACAACTGTTGTCATACCATTGTCCATTCGTATAAATCAATATGCAGTGATGATTTCCCGGGTATCCAGGATACCATGGTCTGAACACCGTCCCCACGTCTTCATAGACACTTGTGTTTGACAGTGACCATCTCCAGCTGTCTGTTTCACCATACAGCCCTATCCAGGCTTGCTGAAAACAGTATTTGATTGTGATATTGAGAATTAGTCCTTGTTGTTGCTTCTGTCTCACCAGGAGTTTTCTAGCCTTAACACTATGGTTTTGTAGCCTAAATTTTTTACAACCATGTATGTTTAATGATGTATGTGCTTTATTTCTAGAACGCTCCGTGTTACGTGCCACCAGCATGTAATTCTGTGTTAAAAACAATTTGGTACTTATATGTAATTTTGTGAGATCATGTTGAGAGAGACACTGTCCGGTGAAACACAAGAAGGGACAAAAAGAACCACAATACTTTTACTCTAGTGTATTTTAGAAGGCGTTGTTTTTTTCCTGCAATACACTTAATTGTTAGTTACTATATAAGATCAGCTCTTAACACCTCAATCCACCTGTTACTGACATAAACATCAGAATGAAGTATGAGGAAGGTGAACTCACTGCTGAGGAGCTGAGCATCAGGCTTAAATCTGCCATGTTGTTCAGCCTTGTCACGTCCTCCATGTCGTGTATAGTTGCCAGTTCTGCGTTTCTCTTTCTACAGTAATCTCGTGCTTCAGTCATGGTCTTCAGGTCGTAAACAAAATAGTACTGACTTGTCTCATTCTGCCCTGTAGTGACACACATGCATACTGATTATCAGCACTGTGACATTACATGTAAGTAAATTCTGGTGTGTCATAACCTTTGTTACATTCCACCACTGATTTTACTACAAAATACATTCACGGACATGGGTTACTACTCACTTGGATCATAGCAAATGAATGGTTTCCTCAAGTTGCAGTAATGATTCGCCCATTTTCCAGAGTTACGAAAATCTGCTGCCACACAACCTGCAGACAAACTAGTAGGCTTCCCCGAGCTCCAGTACCTGAAGGAGGAGCTACTTCCATCCCACCAGTTCCAGGAGTCCCTGAAAAGGCCAATCCAGAGAGAGTCTGTAGTCATCATGTTCTTTACCTGCTCGTTCTCTGCTTGGTTTCTCACACTGGCCAGGTCGGTGTGGTGCTTTCTGCAGTAGCTCTGGGCCTCGGTCCATGTCATGGGGTTTGGAGTGATGACAAACGTCACATTTGTTCCTGTAAATAGACAGACAGTGAAGTGCTGTAACCATATTTGTGACCCTGCAGCTTCCCACATTGAAATGAAGGGAGGACTGACATCCATCTGCTTTGAATAATATCATGTATCTGAAGACAAAGAGGCAAAGAGAAGCAGAGAAGTGGACTAAACTGGCATGCTTTTAGCTTTATAGTTAATATTCTCACCTCTGACATCCATGCAGGCTGCTTGATAGAGCGATTCACAACTGTTGTCATACCATTGTCCATTCGTATTAATCAATATGCAGTGATGATTTCCCGGGTATCCAGGATACCATGGTCTGAACACCGTCCCCACGTCTTCATAGCCACTTGTGTTTGACAGTGACCATCTCCAGCTGCCTGTTTCACCATACAGCCCTATCCAGGCTTGCTGAAAACAGTATTTGATTGTGATATTGAGAATTAGTCCTTACTGTTTCTTCTGTCTCACCAGGAGTTTTCTAGCCTTAACACTATGGTTTTGTAGCCTAAATTTTTTACAACCATGTATGTTTAATGATGTATGTGCTTTATTTCTAGAACGCTCCGTGTTACGTGCCACCAGCATGTAATTCTGTGTTAAAAACAATTTGGTACTTATACATAATTTTGTGAGATCATGTTGAGAGAGACACTGTCCGGTGAAACACAAGAAGGGACAAAAAGAACCACAATACTTTTACTCTAGTGTATTTTAGAAGGCGTTGTTTTTTTCCTGCAATACACTTAATTGTTAGTTACTATATAAGATCAGCTCCTAACACCTCAATCCACCTGTTACTGACATAAACATCAGAATGAAGTATGAGAAAGGTGAACTCACTGCTGAGGAGCTGAGCATCAGGCTTAAATCTGCCATGTTGTTCAGCCTTGTCACGTCCTCCATGTTGTGGATAGTTGCCAGTTCTGCGTTTCTCTTTCTACAGTAATCTCGTGCTTCAGTCATGGTCTTCAGGTCGTAAACAAAATAGTACTGACTTGTCTCATTCTGCCCTGTAGTGACACACATGCATACTGATTATCAGCACTGTGACATTACATGTAAGTAAATTCTGGTGTGTCATAACCTTTGTTACATTCCACCACTGATTTTACTACAAAATACATTCACGGACATGGGTTACTACTCACCTGGATCATAGCAAATGAATGGTTTCCTCAAGTGGCAGTAATGATTCGCCCATTTTCCAGAGTTACGAAAATCTGCTGCCACACAACCTGCAGACAAACTAGTAGGCTTCCCCGAGCTCCAGTACCTGAAGGAGGAGCTACTTCCATCCCACCAGTTCCAGGAGTCCCTGAAAAGGCCAATCCAGAGAGAGTCTGTAGTCATCATGTTCTTTACCTGCTCGTTCTCTGCTTGGTTTCTCAAACTGGCCAGGTCGGTGTGGTGCTCTCTGCAGTAACTCTGGGCCTCGGTCCATGTCATGGGGTTTGGAGTGATGACAAACGTCACATTTGTTCCTGTAAATAGACAGACAGTGAAGTGCTGTAACCATATTTATGGCCCTGCAGCTTCCCACATTGAAATGAAGGGAGGACTGACATCCATCTGCTTTGAATAATATCATGTATCTGAAGACAAAGAGGCAAAGAGAAACAGAGAAGTGGACTAAACTGGCATGCTTTTAGCTTTATAGTTAATATTCTCACCTCTGACATCCATGCAGGCTGCATGATAGAGCGATTCACAACTGTTGTCATACCATTGTCCATTCGTATAAATCAATATGCAGTGATGATTTCCCGGGTATCCAGGATACCATGGTCTGAACACCGTCCCCACGTCTTCATAGACACTTGTGTTTGACAGTGACCATCTCCAGCTGTCTGTTTCACCATACAGCCCTATCCAGGCTTGCTGAAAACAGTATTTGATTGTGATATTGAGAATTAGTCCTTGTTGTTGCTTCTGTCTCACCAGGAGTTTTCTAGCCTTAACACTATGGTTTTGTAGCCTAAATTTTTTACAACCATGTATGTTTAATGATGTATGTGCTTTATTTCTAGAACGCTCCGCATTATGTGCCACCAGCATGTAATTCTGTGTTAAAAAGGATTTGGTACTTATACGTAATTTTGTGAGATCAGGTTGAGAGAGACACTGTCCGGTGAAACACAAGAAGGGACAAAAAGAAGCACAATACTTTTACTCTAGTACATTTTATAAGGCGTTGTTTTTTTCCTGCAATACACTTAATTGTTAGTTACTATATAAGATCAGCTCTTAACACCTCAATCCACCTGTTACTGACATAAACATCAGAATGAAGTATGAGGAAGGTGAACTCACTGCTGAGGAGCTGAGCATCAGGCTTAAATCTGCCATGTTGTTCAGCCTTGTCACGTCCTCCATGTCGTGTATAGTTGCCAGTTCTGCGTTTCTCTTTCTACAGTAATCTCGTGCTTCAGTCATGGTCTTCAGGTCGTAAACAAAATAGTACTGACTTGTCTCATTCTGCCCTGTAGTGACAAACATGCATACTGATTATGAGCACTGTGACATTACATGTAAGTAAATTCTGGTGTGTCATAACCTTTGTTACATTCCACCACTGATTTTGCTACAAAATACATTCACGGACATGGGTTACTACTCACTTGGATCATAGCAAATGAATGGTTTCCTCAAGTTGCAGTAATGATTCGCCCATTTTCCAGAGTTACGAAAATCTGCTGCCACACAACCTGCAGACAAACTAGTAGGCTTCCCCGAGCTCCAGTACCTGAAGGAGGAGCTACTTCCATCCCACCAGTTCCAGGAGTCCCTGAAAAGGCCAATCCAGAGAGAGTCTGTAGTCATCATGTTCTTTACCTGCTCGTTCTCTGCTTGGTTTCTCAAACTGGCCAGGTCGGTGTGGTGCTCTCTGCAGTAGCTCTGGGCCTCGGTCCATGTCATTCTGTTTGGAGTGATGACGAATGTTGCATTTGTTCCTGTAAATAGACAGACAGTGAAGTGCTGTAACCATATTTGTGACCCTGCAGCTTCCCACATTGAAATGAAGGCAGGACTGACATCCATCTGCTTTGAATAATATCATGTATCTGAAGACAAAGAGGCAAAGAGAAACAGAGAAGTGGACTAAACTGGCATGCTTTTAGCTTTATAGTTAATATTCTCACCTCTGACATCCATGCAGGCTGCATGATAGAGCGATTCACAACTGTTGTCATACCATTGTCCATTCGTATAAATCAATATGCAGTGATGATTTCGCGGGTATCCAGGATACCATGGTCTGAACACCGTCCCCACGTCTTCATAGCCACTTGTGTTTGACAGTGACCATCTCCAGCTGTCTGTTTCACCATACAGCCCTATCCAGGCTTGCTGAAAACAGTATTTGATTGTGATATTGAGAATTAGTCCTTGTTGTTGCTTCTGTCTCACCAGGAGTTTTCTAGCCTTAATACTATGGTTTTGTAGCCTAAATTTTTTACAACCATGTATGTTTAATGAGGTATGTGCTTTATTTCTAGAACGCTCCGCATTATGTGCCACCAGCATGTAATTCTGTGTTAAAAAGAATTTGGTACTTATATGTAATTTTGTGAGATCAGGTTGAGAGAGACACTGTCCGGTGAAACACAAGAAGGGACAAAAAGAACCACAATACTTTTACTCTAGTACATTTTAGAAGGCGTTGTTTTTTTCCTGCAATACACTTAATTGTTAGTTACTATATAAGATCAGCTCTTAACACCTCAATCCACCTGTTACTGACATAAACATCAGAATGAAGTATGAGAAAAGTGAACTCACTCCTGAGGAGCTGGCCATCAGGCTTAAATCTGCCATGTTGTTCAGCCTTGTCACGTCCTCCATGTCGTGTATAGTTGCCAGTTCTGCGTTTCTCTTTCTACAGTAATCTCGTGCTTCAGTCATGGTCTTCAGGTCGTAAACAAAATAGTACTGACTTGTCTCATTCTGCCCTGTAGTGACACACATGCATACTGATTAGAATCAGAACTGTGACATTACATGTAAGTAAATTCTGGTGTGTCATAACCTTTGTTACATTCCACCACTGATTTTACTACAAAATACATTCACGGACATGGGTTACTACTCACTTGGATCATAGCAAATGAATGGTTTCCTCAAGCTGCAGTAATGGTTCGCCCATTTTCCAGAGTTACGAAAATCTGCTGCCACACAACCTGCAGACAAACTAGTAGGCTTCCCCGAGCTCCAGTACCTGAAGGAGGAGCTACTTCCATCCCACCAGTTCCAGGAGTCCCTGAAAAGGCCAATCCAGAGAGAGTCTGTAGTCATCATGTTCTTTACCTGCTCGTTCTCTGCTTGGTTTCTCAAACTGGCCAGGTCGGTGTGGTGCTCTCTGCAGTAGCTCTGGGCCTCGGTCCATGTCATGGGGTTTGGAGTGATGACAAACGTCACATTTGTTCCTGTAAATAGACAGACAGTGAAGTGCTGTAACCATATTTATGGCCCTGCAGCTTCCCACATTGAAATGAAGGGAGGACTGACATCCATCTGCTTTGAATAATATCATGTATCTGAAGACAAAGAGGCAAAGAGAAACAGAGAAGTGGACTAAACTGGCATGCTTTTAGCTTTATAGTTAATATTCTCACCTCTGACATCCATGCAGGCTGCATGATAGAGCGATTCACAACTGTTGTCATACCATTGTCCATTCGTATTAATCAATATGCAGTGATGATTTCGCGGGTATCCAGGATACCATGGTCTGAACACCGTCCCCACGTCTTCATAGACACTTGTGTTTGACAGTGACCATCTCCAGCTGTCTGTTTCACCATACAGCCCTATCCAGGCTTGCTGAAAACGGTATTTGATTGTGATATTGAGAATTAGTCCTTACTGTTGCTTCTGTCTCACCAGGAGTTTTCTAGCCTTAACACTATGGTTTTGTAGCCTAAATTTTTTACAACCATGTATGTTTAATGATGTATGTGCTTTATTTCTAGAACGCTCCGTGTTACGTGCCACCAGCATGTAATTCTGTGTTAAAAACAATTTGGTACTTATACATAATTTTGTGAGATCATGTTGAGAGAGACACTGTCCGGTGAAACACAAGAAGGGACAAAAAGAACCACAATACTTTTACTCTAGTGTATTTTAGAAGGCGTTGTTTTTTTCCTGCAATACACTTAATTGTTAGTTACTATATAAGATCAGCTCTTAACACCTCAATCCACCTGTTACTGACATAAACATCAGAATGAAGTATGAGGAAGGTGAACTCACTCCTGAGGAGCTGAGCATCAGGCTTAAATCTGCCATGTTGTTCAGCCTTGTCACGTCCTCCATGTCGTGTATAGTTGCCAGTTCTGCGTTTCTCTTTCTACAGTAATCTCGTGCTTCAGTCATGGTCTTCAGGTCGTAAACAAAATAGTACTGACTTGTCTCATTCTGCCCTGTAGTGACAAACATGCATACTGATTATGAGCACTGTGACATTACATGTAAGTAAATTCTGGTGTGTCATAACCTTTGTTACATTCCACCACTGATTTTGCTACAAAATACATTCACGGACATGGGTTACTACTCACTTGGATCATAGCAAATGAATGGTTTCCTCAAGCTGCAGTCATGGTTCGCCCATTTTCCAGAGTTACGAAAATCTGCTGCCACACAACCTGCAGACAAACCAGTAGGCTTCCCCGAGCTCCAGTACCTGAAGGAGGAGCTACTTCCATCCCACCAGTTCCAGGAGTCCCTGAAAAGGCCAATCCAGAGAGATTCTGTAGTCATCATGTTCTTTACCTGCGCGTTCTCTGCTTGGTTTCTCAAACTGGCCAGGTCGGTGTGGTGCTTTCTGCAGTAGCTCTGGGCCTCGGTCCATGTCATTCTGTTTGGAGTGATGACGAATGTTGCATTTGTTCCTGTAAATAGACAGACAGTGAAGTGCTGTAACCATATTTGTGACCCTGCAGCTTCCCACATTGAAATGAAGGCAGGACTGACATCCATCTGCTTTGAATAATATCATGTATCTGAAGACAAAGAGGCAAAGAGAAACAGAGAAGTGGACTAAACTGGCATGCTTTTAGCTTTATAGTTAATATTCTCACCTCTGACATCCATGCAGGCTGCATGATAGAGCGATTCACAACTGTTGTCATACCATTGTCCATTCGTAGAAATCAATATGCAGTGATGATTTCGCGGGTATCCAGGATACCATGGTCTGAACTCCATCCCCACGTCTTCATAGACACTTGTGTTTGACAGTGACCATCTCCAGCTGTCTGTTTCACCATACAGCCCTATCCAGGCTTGCTGAAAACAGTATTTGATTGTGATATTGAGAATTAGTCCTTACTGTTGCTTCTGTCTCACCAGGAGTTTTCTAGCCTTAACACTATGGTTTTGTAGCCTAAATTTTTTACAACCATGTATGTTTAATGATGTATGTGCTTTATTTCTAGAACGCTCCGTGTTACGTGCCACCAGCATGTAATTCTGTGTTAAAAAGAATTTGGTACTTATACATAATTTTGTGAGATCATGTTGAGAGAGACACTGTCCGGTGAAACACAAGAAGGGACAAAAAGAACCACAATACTTTTACTCTAGTGTATTTTAGAAGGCGTTGTTTTTTTCCTGCAATACACTTAATTGTTAGTTACTATATAAGATCAGCTCTTAACACCTCAATCCACCTGTTACTGACATAAACATCAGAATGAAGTATGAGAAAGGTGAACTCACTCCTGAGGAGCTGAGCATCTGGCTTAAATCTGCCATGTTGTTCAGCGTTGTCACGTCCTGCATGTCGTGTATAGTTGCCAGTTCTGCGTTTCTCTTTCTACAGTAATCTCGTGCTTCAGTCATGGTCTTCAGGTCGTAAACAAAATAGTACTGACTTGTCTCATTCTGCCCTGTAGTGACACACATGCATACTGATTAGAATCAGAACTGTGACATTACATGTAAGTAAATTCTGGTGTGTCATAACCTTTGTTACATTCCACCACTGATTTTACTACAAAATACATTCACGGACATGGGTTACTACTCACTTGGATCATAGCAAATGAATGGTTTCCTCAAGCTGCAGTCATGGTTCGCCCATTTTCCAGAGTTACGAAAATCTGCTGCCACACAAGACGCAGACAAACCAGAAGGTTGTCCCGAGCTCCAGTACCTGAAGGAGGAGCTACTTCCATCCCACCAGTTCCAGGAGTCCCTGAAAAGGCCAATCCAGAGAGAGTTTGTAGTCATCATGTTCTTTACCTGCTCGTTCTCTGCTTGGTTTCTCAAACTGGCCAGGTCGGTGTGGTGCTCTCTGCAGTAGCTCTGGGCCTCGGTCCATGTCATTCTGTTTGGAGTGATGACGAATGTTGCATTTGTTCCTGTAAATAGACAGACAGTGAAGTGCTGTAACCATATTTATGGCCCTGCAGCTTCCCACATTGAAATGAAGGGAGGACTGACATCCATCTGCTTTGAATAATATCATGTATCTGAAGACAAAGAGGCAAAGAGAAACAGAGAAGTGGACTAAACTGGCATGCTTTTAGCTTTATAGTTAATATTCTCACCTCTGACATCCATGCAGGCTGCTTGATAGAGCGATTCACAACTGTTGTCATACCATTGTCCATTCGTATAAATCAATATGCAGTGATGATTTCCCGGGTATCCAGGATACCATGGTCTGAACTCCGTCCCCACGTCTTCATAGACACTTGTGTTTGACAGTGACCATCTCCAGCTGTCTGTTTCACCATACAGCCCTATCCAGGCTTGCTGAAAACAGTATTTGATTGTGATATTGAGAATTAGTCCTTGTTGTTGCTTCTGTCTCACCAGGAGTTTTCTAGCCTTAACACTATGGATTTGTAGCCTAAATTTTTTACAACCATGTATGTTTAATGAAGTATGTGCTTTATTTCTAGAATGCTCCGCATTATGTGCCACCAGCATGTAATTCTGTGTTAAAAAGGATTTGGTACTTATACGTAATTTTGTGAGATCAGGTTGAGAGAGACACTGTCCGGTGAAAAACAAGAAGGGACAAAAAGAACCACAATACTTTTACTCTAGTACATTTTAGAAGGCGTTGTTTTTTTCCTGCAATACACTTAATTGTTAGTTACTATGTAAGATCAGATTTTAACACCTCAATCCACCTTTTACTGACATAAACATCAGAATGAAGTGTGAGAAAAGTGAACTCACTCCTGAGGAGCTGGCCATCAGGCTTAAATCTGCCATGTTGTTCAGCCTTGTCACGTCCTCCATGTCGTGTATAGTTGCCAGTTCTGCGTTTCTCTTTCTACAGTAATCTCGTGCTTCAGTCATGGTCTTCAGGTCGTAAACAAAATAGTACTGACTTGTCTCATTCTGCCCTGTAGTGACACACATGCATACTGATTAGAATCAGAACTGTGACATTACATGTAAGTAAATTCTGGTGTGTCATAACCTTTGTTACATTCCACCACTGATTTTACTACAAAATACATTCACGGACATGGGTTACTACTCACCTGGATCATAGCAAATGAATGGTTTCCTCAAGTGGCAGTAATGATTCGCCCATTTTCCAGAGTTACGAAAATCTGCTGCCACACAACCTGCAGACAAACTAGTAGGCTTCCCCGAGCTCCAGTACCTGAAGGAGGAGCTACTTCCATCCCACCATTTCCAGGAGTCCCTGAAAAGGCCAATCCAGAGAGAGTTTGTAGTCATCATGTTCTTTACCTGCTCGTTCTCTGCTTGGTTTCTCAAACTGGCCAGGTCGGTGTGGTGCTCTCTGCAGTAGCTCTGGGCCTCGGTCCATGTCATTCTGTTTGGAGTGACGACAAATGTTGCATTCGTTCCTGTAAATAGACAGACACAGTGAAGTGCTGTGTAGAGGTACCTCAACATAGATGTATCCATGCTTTATATTTTGTTGTTTATTAAACACATACACAGGGCTTGAAGCCGAAAAAAATCTTGTGCCTGAAAAACTTTTATGCATTGGGGGGGGGGGTTCACCAAAACAAATACTGCATAACAGAAAAACTGACATTCTTGCATTGACTGACATCGTTAACGACATCAAAATACAAAATCCTGTCAAAAATTTCGCTCCTTTCAAAAAACACAATATGCAGTTCATGCAGCCTAAAACTACTTCACATCAACATTACGTCTTGACCGCGGGCACCAGATCAATCAAAGGGTCTCAGAGGATGGGAGACATGGATGACTAGAGACTGATTGTTAAAGTGGAACAGCATACAACCATTCATGACATAACACATTGTTTTTATAAGGAAAGATGTCCAGATCAACAGATCTTCCACGTCAGAGAAGCAAAGTAAGCTGTTTGTTGTTGTTGTTTACTTTATACACACAGTTTATCACGGGATCTCGCGGTCTCCCATACGTTCAGGATTATAGCGTGTTCTCGTTATATTGTGTGTATACAGCTGGCTCGCTACGCTGCCATTCCGCGCCCGGTGGGAACTAACGGCGAGCAGAGGACGGAGCTAAACCGCGGCGGAGCCGTTCCGCGCCCGGGGGAAATCCCCAGTAAGGTTGACGTGTGGGAGAGCGCACGCACGGACCGTATATAGCCGTGTTTCGACTACCACCGGGAAGCTCACTCTGCGTGTCTCCATTACATTCGACCGTCGCTAACTGTGCACAACGTCAGCAGCTGAAAGCAGACGATCAAAACAAAGCAGCATGGGTAATTTGCACAGCGTCTCCGCTGATCATAAACATAGTGGTGGTGAATTAACGGCATCACTAACTGTGCACAGAGTGTCCGGTGCTTGTTGTAAACAAACAGAGATCGCTAAGTGAACACCTCCTGCAGCAGCAGCACATACACACTGTACTGCTACAGAGCTAACTGTCGCTAACGGCAGCTCTTCTTAACGAGCCGGCCTCTGGCTTGTTAGCGGCTCGTTAAGAAGAGTAAGAAGGAGTCACGATTTGTCTCCAGTCCTTTTCTTGAAAAATAGTAACAACCTGGGTCTGAAGCACGCTCACTGATGCGTCTTCTTCTTCTCCTTCTCCGGCAGGCTGTACGCTATCCACCGTAATGCTGCCCTCTACCGGTCATATCCAGATCTAACTAACTAAGGGTTTTTGGTGTAAAAAATTAAAAAAAATATGTGAAATGCGATAATGCTGCAAGATTTCCCATTAATTACAGAGACTGTGCAATCTCTGTCTTGTAAAGTTTATTAATTTCATTCATGTTCATATGTAGTGTTTCATGTTTTATCACGTCTTAGTTTAGTTTCATGTTTAGTCCTTTGTTGTCATGAGCACTTTATGTTAAGTTTAAGTCACTCATGTCTAGTCATGCACTTCCTGTTTTATTTTGTATTTACCCTCTCCCTCTCGTTTCAGACCCTGACTTCCTCCCTTTGTGTGATTTCCTGCCACTGTGATTGTCTAACCTGCCCGATTGGTTTCACCTGTCTTCCCCTACCTCATGTATAAATAGTCCTCGTCTCCCTTCCTCCAAGTAAGTGCTTTTCTTTGTTTGAACTTTGATCCTCATAGTGAGTGCATTTTTGTTTTGTATTGAAGTCTTGCGAAGTAAAGATTTTGCTATACCTTCTACTGACTGAGAGTCGTGCATTTGAGGCCACCAGTTTTGTGTCTGAGGCTGTTACACCCCCCCCCCCCCCCCCAAAAAAAAAAAAAAAACTAAACTAAACTGTTATGGTCTGAATTACTTCCTATCGCTAAACACATGCAGATTTCAAAATAAGAGCACAGTGTGTTAACAGAATCCACCACAGAATTTACAAGAAGACTGTCAAAATAAGATGCCCTAAATAAAACATAGAAGAACCCTTATTCTCCTTTACAATAAATTATTAAAATATGCAATGATTGAGATCAGTGTAATAGTGGCATTAGAATGTGTGAGAGGCCACCAAATTTGTCGCGCTTTGAATGACATTCATGTACCTGAAGACAAAGAGAAGCAGAGAAGGGGACTAAACTATTTATATATTATTCTCACCTGTGACATCCATGCAGGCTGCATAAAAGGCTGATTCACAACTGACATCAATCCATTGTCCATTCTGCCACACCAATAAGCAGCGATATTTTCTTGGGTATCCAGGACGCCATTCTCTGAAGTCCCTCTCATCTTTTTCGTAGAAACTTGTGTTTGACAGGGACCATCTCCAGTTGCCCAGTTCAGCATTCAGCCCTATCCAGGCTTGCTGAAAACAATATTTGATTGTAATATTGAGAATTAGTCTCTGCTGTTGCTTCTGTTCAAGGCAACACTTTTCCAGATACTTCCTATTGGTCTGATCTGCGACATATTCAATCTATCTATAAAAGCAAGAAGGATCTGTGTGTGTGTGTGTGTGTGTATGTGTGTGAATAGGGCATATCTTGCTGACCGTTAGTCAGACTGACCAAAGACTTCGTGTGTGGCTTGCACATGGCACGAAGGTGTGCATCCTCGATTTTGGAGATTTTTAAATTCATTTTTCAAAATATCATTATTTACGTAGGACGTGTTGCAGCATTGCACTGTTTCCGATCGGACGTCTTTTAGGGGAGCTCCGCCCCCTTTTATAGGAGCTCCGCTCCATTGTGTGATAGGCCTACACCTGGTCAGTAACACAATTCACTCTGGATTTACACGCCTGACTCATCTCATCTGTAAGTCTATTTAGCCTACCTATCTTTAGGAGTTTTAAAGTGCGCTACAAGGTTCGATTTTTCAAAAATATTCGAATTGTTTCCAGCGAATATCAATGTTCAATGTGTATGTGCTGGATGTGTCACAGTCAGCCCCTCCTCTGCCTACTCCAGGCTCCAGCTTCCCACCTGGTGGTGGCCCCGCCCCCTTAATCACACACCTGTCTCATCACCTCATTGACTCTCTATTTAAACCCTTTGTGTCCCTTTCCCCAGTGCCAGATTGTTAGTGTACCATGTGTCCTACTCTCCAGCGTTTTCCTAGTGTGCTTTTTGGTTTCGACCCTTGCCTGTTTTTGGACTCTGCCATTACCTTATCCCTTTGGATTGTTTGCCTGCCTTGCCTGACTGAACTCCCATGTACCGAACCATTGCCTGTGATTAAAGACTGGTTACCTCCTGTTTCTGCCTCCCGAGTGCTGCATTTGAGTCCTGTATCCGTGCTGTGTAACAGGATGGTGTGTGTAACAGGATGGTGTGTGTACCTTATGAAAAGTAAGTGTTTTATGGAGTTGCAGACGTTGTAGTGGTCTGCATAGCCACAATATATGAAACACAATAGTTATCAATCAATCTACACATTCCACAACATACCTTATAACCCTTACTCACATTATTCACATCCATCTGTTTGTGCTGCATGTAAACTTATTCCCTCCTATATCTGTGTCTGTATATGTTTTTTTTTTTTTTCTTCAAATTTTTATCCCACGATTTTGTAATTTTGTATCACCCAGTTTTTATCCTATCCCTGTCGGTCTGGGGAGACTGGACTGGACTCATGGCAAAAAGGCCGACCAACGCTGCGGACTACGGAGACATGGAGGTGGGGACACTCCTCCAACGCCCACAGCTTCCTGGCGGGAATCGAACCCAGGACCTTCTAGCTGTGAGGCGAGAGCGCTACCAACTGCGCCACCGTGCCCCTTATTTCTGTGTCTCTTTATATCTACAGTACATCCATGCATTACCCAATATACACTTTTTATATTAACACTACGAGAGTATGTACATCCCACTTTACACAACCTAATTTGGCCATAATTGAAAAATCTACTCACTCTCCCACTATACAAATACATACTTCCTACGGGCACTGCACTAGTTTATGCAATTCACAGACTGTTTAGGGACTCCAGCATGCAAAAATATTCAAATACAGTAGGCAAAAACTTTTACAGTACACTACATGAGGAAAACATTTTTTTTTTCTTTTTTTGTTTGTTTGTGGGGTTTTTTTTGCCTTAAACTGTATAAAGTGGGCATGTCTGTTAATTGGGGGTACCCATAGAGCCCACAAAGCAAGATCAGATATTAACACTTCAAACTACCTGTTAGAGAGTTATGAAATGAGAGAAAAGTGAACTCACTCCTGAGGAGCTGATCATCTGGCTTAAATCTGCCATGTTGTTCAGCGTTTTCACGTCCTCCAGGTTGTGGATAGTTGCCAGTTCTGCATTTCTCTCTCTGCAGTATTGTTGTGCTTCAGCCATGGTCTTCAGGTCATAAATAAA
Organism: Centropristis striata; assembly: GCF_030273125.1. Lineage (NCBI taxonomy): Eukaryota > Metazoa > Chordata > Actinopteri > Perciformes > Serranidae > Centropristis > Centropristis striata. The sequence continues at coordinate 33,430,112 of NC_081534.1, forward strand.
ATAGAACTGATCCCCAACACACAGCCCTGCAGTGACACACATGCACATTGATTAGATTAAGGTTAAAAATGACTTAAAACATATCTGTAACATTACATTTCAGTGGCATGTTGTTGTCTTTGCAGTAAAATCAGTGGTAGAATTAGTATTTAAGTTTTATGTTACTTTATACTTCTACTCCCCTACATTTCACACTGAAATGCTCTGCACTGAATGGTTTTCCTTTTTTTTTTTTTAAACAGGATTTTAAATGCAGGATTTACTGGTAATGCTGTATTTTTACATTGTTGTATTGGCTCAATTGTAAAAGATCTGAAAGCCCAGATCCAGCCACTGATAATCAGTTTGCATTATACTGTACATTAGTTAAAAAAAAAAAAAGGCATAATTACACTGTTCTGATAAGAGTTCTGTAGCCACAAGAATACATCAACATATTATCATAAAACAATATAAATAACACTTACCTGCTGCAGCCAAGACGAGCAGGAAAACTTTGTCCATCTTTACTTGCTCATCGTTTGACTTCGACTGTGGAAATAACTAATTTTTTCACATGAGCCGTGAACAGTACTTTGTTCTCGTCACGCCCTCCATGCAAATTGGTTAAAGGAAATATCATTTGAATAGTCACAAATTTGCAAATGCCGTAAATTCTGTCAGTTACAGTGTGAATAGTTGTCTGTCTCTATGTGTCAGACCTGTCCAGGGTGTACCTCGCATCTCACCCAATAGTCCGCTGGGATCGGCTCCAGCCCCCCATGACCCGAGTTCGGATAAGCGGTTAAAGATCATGAATGAATTAAATGAATTAAAGGGAGGAGAGAGAGGGGGGATGATGTGCAGCCAAAGGCCACGTGTTTGAATTAAATTTGGAGGAGTGGGCGAAGGACTGGGGTCACCCCAAAAAATCCCACTTGTGCATTGTGTATGCAGAATTGTGCCTCATGCCTGTTGCTCCAGACTCGTTCAGTGCATGCAGCGCTCCCCCTGACTCGAGAACGATGGTTTATGAGCACAACGGAGAGAGAGGCTTGTTTGAGTCTAAGGCCCCGTTCACACGAGGACGGTCTGAACAGAAGACGCAAAAGTGGCGTCGCGTCTTCACTTTTTATTCCTTGTTTAGACAAGCATTTTCGGGAGGAAATCTGTGTGCATACGGTGACGCAAAAAAGTGTGTGAAATTCGATTGTTTACATTCCAGGTGGCATCACTTAAAGCGATAAGAGCATCTTTGGGCATGCAGAAGTTTTCACGCCACACATTTTCATCAGCTACTCCTTCCACAAAGTTCTCCACCATCACTAGATCTCCCAGGTCTCGTTCACAGCCGTCTGGCTCGCCTCCGACGAATTGGTGCATCCAAAATGTGATAGAGGTAATTCCAGATCCTTCTCTGTTCACTAATACTATCTGTACATATCCTGGACATTTGGTGGAAAGACTCCTGTAAGTTTATTAGAGCTGTCAGAGCAGCTTGAAGGTCCGACGCATGGAAATAATCCCACGTTTGTTTATTTTCCTGTACTGGAGCATGTATGTGACGTAAACACATACGTGATGTGAGCAGATCTGAGCAGAGTTTTGTGTCTTGTCAGTGTAGACGGACAAGCTACGGTGGAGCGTATTTAACTTTTCCACTTTGGAAGGTGGTTGGATGGAAAAGTTAAATACGCTCCGCCGTAGCTTGTCCGTCTACACTGACAAGACACAAAACTCTGCTCAGATCTGCTCACGTCACGTATCCACCAAATGTACAGGATATGTAGAGATAGTATTAGTGAACAGAGAAGGATCTGGAATTACCTCTATCACATTTTGGATGCAGCAATTCATCGGAGGCGAGCCAGACGGCTGTGAACGAGACCTGGGAGATCTAGTGATGGTGGAGAACTTGGAAGGAGTAGCTGATGAAAATGTGTGGCGTGAAAACTTCTGCATGCCCAAAGATGCTCTTATCGCTTTAAGTGATGCCGCCTGGCTGCATACAATCGAATTTCTCACACTTTTGCGTCACCGTATGCACGCAGATTTCCTCCCGAAAATGCTCGTCTAAACGAGGAATAAAGAGTGAAGACGCGACGCCACTTGTGCGTCTTCTGTCCAGACCGTCCTCGTGTAAACGTAGCCTAAATTTGCACCTAATATCTAGCTTTGGACTTCAGTGGAGATGAACACGGATGCATGAAGAGCAGCAAGTTGAAGGTTGAGTGCTTCATTATAAACTACATTGACATTAACCAAGTTGTTTATTTAAGTGCTTTGAAGCAGACATGCTGTAGATATGATGTGATTAAGGCAAATTTTTACCGGAGGTTGTCAACATAAACCGACTGGTTGTGGTCGACTTTAATTGTCACGTAACGTCACACCTGCATTTCAGGATTTACTAACAGACAATATTTTAAGTAGTTGTTTTAATTGTTTGATATGTGAATCTTAAACTACATAATAGGTCGGTGTTACCCCTTTTCACTAGCATGCAAACGTTAGCCTGCTAACGTTAGCATGCTAGCACTAGCCCGTATTAGTCACATTGCAGTTAAACAAATCAAATAAATTAATGATATATGTTTTATTTGGTTTTGTTGGTCAGATAACCTCATCCCCTCAGCCGCTAACGTAAGCGATTTGCAGTTCAAGACCAGCACAGAGTTGGTGTCCCTCTGAAACCAGTTTTCCTGGCCGAGAGCCAGTTCTTTGGCAGTCAAAAAAAAACAAAGAACTGGTTCAAGATTGGGCACACTGGCTCAGAACCGGCCCTGGAACTGCTTTGGTTGAAAAGGGGTCCGGTTTGTCAAAATTTAGCTTGCAGTCATTTTGACATTGTTTTACTAACAATTATCGTGTTTCATAAGTGAATATGGCAAGAATATGTTGTGATAGAACCACAGGTGAATTTTGAGTTAATTTGTGGACTAAAATGCAACAACATCAGAGTTTATGACCCCTTTGTGTGAAGAGCCTCAAACACACACACACACCTTTCCCTCTCATTTGTAAGTCTACATTATATTATATTAGACTGGTAGGATACTATATTTTATAGATGTGTGCTTTTATTTCCTTTACATGTTTGGAATAAATACCTTTTGATTACAAATGCTATTTATTTAATGTTGTACACTATGAACGATATTCTAACCTCTGCTGTGTCAAGAATTCACGATTCCTTCAACCACTACTAAATATTAATATGGTTATCTGATTATAATTATACTCATAATTATTAATCAGTGTTCAAAATTGATAGTTTGGTATCTTTATGAGACTGATTTAGGTGAATTGGCTATATTTTTTTTGTTTTACAGATAGTGCCCCAACGAGCTATGACTTAAAGTAGATCAAGTCATATTATTTCGTATCATTAATAATTATTTATGATAATTATTAATAATTCTTATAGCCATCTAACCACACTTTTGAACCGTGTTACTCAGGTTCCTCCTTACATATTTGGTATCCTTATGGGAGGGATTCATTTATGATAACGTCCTTTTATTTACATATTTGACGCCCTGTGCAAGGTCAACATTTATTCATAAAAGAGGCATCCTTGATTCCCAACAATTATGTTAAAGTTGTTTTGCATGTGAAGAGGTGTGCGAAGGAGGTAATGCAACACATTTATAACTTACCAATTATATTGCCAATTTTATTTCATTTACAAGAATATGAAACAAAGAAACAGTAAATCACCTAATTGTAAAAACCAGAAAATGGGAATTTTAACTATTACAGTGTGTAAAGTACCTTCATGCACCAACTGTAGTGAAATATTTGCAGGAAATAAAATTCATCTTATTATATTATTTCATCATTCATTTTAAAATAATTACATCAATGTACATTATTCAATTTGATAAAAAATAATAATGGCCTTTTCCCTAATGAAAAGTTAAAGACCATATGACAGAGAAACAAATCACATTTTCATATTTGAGAAGCTGGAACCAGCGATTATTTGACATATTTGACAGTTACATTCATAATTTTGGGTAAATTGTTTTAAAAATAATTTGAAGATGTCCAGATGAATTACAGAGAGACAACATCATGTGTTTCGGATCCAACGTTACTCGTAAAGAAAAAAAAAATCTCAAAAAACAGATCTTAAAGATTACCCATACCATTAAACATCTTTAACGTTATTTTTTTCCACTGGAGCTGCCTCCAGTCATATTGTATTATATTATATCATATCTTAACATAAAGTATTGTAACTTAATCTAATCTAGTCTTATCTTATTTTGCCTATAAAAATTTCATAAAATAGTAAAAAATTGTATAATTGTTATACAATTGTTATAATTTCCCACAGCCCAACCAGATACATTCAAATGTCTTATTATAATCGACCAACAGTCTAAAGACTAAATATATAAACTTAATAACCATACATGACAAAGAAAAGCATCAAATTTATATGTGAGAATCTGGTACCAGAGAATATTTGGCATGTTTGGCATGTTTTCACCTCTTAACTGAACCGATACATGATGAATCCACTTCTCGTGATGAAAATGGACACAGAAACTCAACTTTAGAACTCGTCCTTTCTCTTCTTTGTGTTCTTCTTCTCCTCCTTGTGGAAGACTTTCCCATCTGCCTGCATCTTCCAGCTCACTTTGACGTTGTCATCCAACCCCCGGTTCTTCAGCCTCTGTTTGATCTGAGATACAAAAAGTCCTCAACTTTATCACTCAGAGAGAGAGATTACATTCAGCATTATCTAGCATTTAACTTTGAGTGTGGATCGTCCATCTTCCCATAAATCCCAGATATGTCAGAAAACCAAATATTTACAATATCATCTGAAGGTGCACACAGCTCAGTGAATTTCATCACCTTTTAAAAATCAAAACCAACCAGTTTAGCTGTGTTATAGTTGCAATAGGCAGATCAAAAGTATGCCGAAATAAGTACAACATGATGTCGATGTGTAAAAAGTCTCAACACATGCTTCGTCAGGTATTTCTTCAAGACGACTAGCAAACTACTTTAAAAATGCTTGTTTTGTTTTGAGATTGTCTATATTCCCCTCTTTGTATGAGACTGGGGAACATAGGACCCTTTTTCCCCGATTTTCCCAAAAAGGGTCTCATGTTCCCCGGTCTGTTACTTTTTCCACCATTACTGCCAAATTCCATGGCAAATAGGCCTAACCCTAACCCTATTTTAAAGCCAAAAAATGAACTGCAAAGTAATCAGAAAGTAGCTGCTGCGCAAATTTAACTTTTTGGGCTTCTTGAGCTAAGGTGGCCCATGTGACGGTAGGCCTGCTGGCCATGCTGAGAGTCTATCGTAAAGATTGATAGATTGCAGGGAACATAGGACCCTTTTTCAGAAAAAGGGTTCCCCGGTATGTGTTGCTACATGAGAACATAGGACCCTTTTGGGGGAAAACCGGGAACATTGGAACTTTTTTCTAAAAAAGGGTCCTATTTTATAGCTATAGGGATGACCCCCCCCCCCCCCCCCCATAGCCCTAACCCCACCCAGGTGAGGATTTTTTGTTTCATTTGGTTGTTCTCATTTTGAAAAATTTTTGAAGGAGTTACCTCCACCATGAGGTCATCCATCACAGTCTGGTCATTCAGGTCCACAGAGGACCTCGTTTCCATCCTCAGTTTTATCACTTGCTTTGTTGTAGCTGTTGGTAAAAAATAAGTTACAAAATCTGTATATATAATATTGGTGTAATATGCAGGTAACATTTACGTTTCATGTATCACATACTACTCACTTTGACCAAAGCAAATGAATGGTTTCCTCAAGCTGCAGTCATGGTTCGCCCATTTTCCATAGTTGCCAAAATCTGCTGCCGCACAAGACGCAGACAAACCAGAAGGTTGTCCCGAGCTCCAGTACCTGAAGGAGGAGCTACTTTCATCCGACCACTCCCAGGAGTTTCTGACAAGGCCGATCCAGAGAGAGAGAGTGGTTACCATGTTCTTTACCTCCTTGTTCTTTGCTGATGACACACTGGCCAAGTCGGTGTGGTGCTCTCTGCAGTAGCTCTGGGCCTCGGTCCATGTCATGGGGATTGGAGTACGGACAAATGTCACATCATGTCCTGTAAATAGACAGACACAGTGAAGATGTATGTACAGGTACCACAACATAGATACATACTTTATATCTTGTTTTGTTTTTCTTAGATTTACTGAAAACAGTAGTAGTAGTAAGCACAAATGTGCTAGGGGCCCAATGGTGCCAAGCTCTGAAAGTGCAAGGAACCTGTTGTTTTTGTGAGGAATATTATAATTATGCTTTGCAATCAGATTTTTTAGGGGATTTGGATTATGGACTCATATGTTGTTGGTTCCTGCCCTAAAATACAACCCACAGGTCGCCTAACTGGTTGCAGGAAATCAACACGTCCTCATACGTAAACGTAACGATCGTCATTGTGAAAATGCAGCAGTTTCATTAGGTTTAGGTTCCAAAATTACTCTTCCAAGGTTAGCACAAAAAAGTTCCTGGTAGGCTTTAAAAAAAATACATGCATGTCAATGCCAAAAGTTAAGTAATTACAAGGACAGCAGCAGTGCCGGATGTGACAAGCCTTGATGCAAAGAGGTTATAGGGCATTTTGTTAATATTCTCACCTTTGACATCAAAGCAGACTGCGTGATAGAGCGAATCACAACTGTTGTCCCACCATTTTCCTGCAATGTCCACTAACGCGCAGTGTTTATTTGATGGATGTCCAGACTTCCATCGTGTGATCTCTGGATTCATGTAGACACTTGTGTTTGACAGTGACCATCTCCAGCTGCCCGGTTCACCATACAGCCCTATCCAGGCTTGCTGAAAACAGTATTTGATTGTGATATTGAGAATTAGTCCCTGCTGTTGCTTCTGTTCAAGGCAACACTTCGCATTTACAGTCTTGATTCTTGACAAGAATCTGTGATTTCTTTGGCTCAAATTTCACAGCTGAGTTTCAATAGGCAAAACTCTAAAAGAATAACATTTTAAACTGAACAATGTTCAGGTACCCATATTTACATTGAAACACTTTAAACCACCTGTCAGAATGAAGTGAGAGAAAAGTGAACTCACTCCTGAGGAGCCGACCATCTGGCTTAAATTTGCCATGTTGTTCAGGGTTGTCACGTCCTCCAAGTTGTGGATAGTTGCCAGATCTGCGTTATTCTCTCTACAGTGATCTCGTGCTTCAGTCATGTTCTTCAGGTCGTAAACAAAATAGTACGAACTAAACGGACCTATCCTAGCGTGCCCTGTAGTGACACACATGCATACTGATTAGAATAAGCACTTTGTGACATTACATATAAGTAAATAATGGACTGATTTTACTACAAAATACATTTACGGACATGGGTTACTACTCACATTGACGAAAGCAAGTGAATGGTTTCCTCAAGCTGCAGTCATGGTTCGCCCATTTTCCAGAGTTACTAAAATCTGCTGCCACACAAGACGCAGACAAACCAGTAGGCTTCCCCGAGCTCCAGTACCTGAAGGAGGAGCTACTTCCATCCGACCAGTTCCAGGAGTCCCTGAAAAGGCCAATCCAGAGAGATTCTGTAGTGATCATGTTCTTTACCTGCTCGTTCTCTGCTTGGTTTCTCACACTGGCCAGGTCGGTGTGGTGCTCTCTGCAGTAGCTCTGGGCCTCAGTCCAATTCATGGCCTTTGGAGTGATGGCAAATGTCGCATTTGTTCCTGTAAATAGACAGACACAGTGAAGTGCTATTATGTCACTTTTTGGTCATTGTATGGCTTTTTTGGGGTAGTTTTGTCTTTTTTGTAATTTTGTGTCTTTTTGGTCAAACAACCACAAAAAAAAGCCATACAATGACCAAAAAGTGACATAATATGAACAAAAAAAGACACAAAATTACCAAAAAAGAAATAAAACTAACCCAAAAAAGCCATACAATGACCAAAAAGTTACATAAAAAAAGACAGGATGACCAACAGAGATGGAAAATGACCAAAGAAAAGCCATAAAATAAACAAAAATGACACAAAATTACCCCAAAAAAAAGACATAAAACTACCCCAAAAACCCATACAATGACCAAAAAATGTGTCCATTTTATGTCACTTTTTGGTAATTGTATGGCTTTTTTTGGGGTAGTTTTATGTCTTTTTTGTAATTTTGTGTCTTTTCTTGTCCATATTATGTCACTTTTTGGTCAAACAACCTCAAAAAAGCCATACAATGACCAAAAAGTGACATAATATGAACAAAAAAGACAAAATTACCCCAAAAGACATAAAACTACCCCCAAAAAAGCCATACAATAACCCAAAAAAATGATAATTTGATGTAATGTTTTGGTCATTGTATGGCTTTTTTTGGGGGGTAGTTTTTTGTCTTTTGGTAATTGTGTCTTTTTCTGTTCATATTATGACAGTTTTTGGTCATTGTATGGCTTTTTTGAGGTTGTTTGACCAAAACGTGACATAAAAAAAGACTAACAGAGATGGAAAATGACCAAAGAAAAGCCATAAAATGAACAAAAACGACACAAAATTACCCCAAAAAAAAGACATAAAACTACCCCAAAAACCCATACAATGACCAAAAAATTTGTCCATTTTATGTCACTTTTTGGTAATTGTATGGTTTTTTTGGGGTAGTTTTATGTATTTTTTTTTGTAATTTTGTGTCTTTTCTTGTCCATATTATGTCACTTTTTGGTCAAACAACCTCAAAAAAGCCATACAATGACCAAAAAGTGACATAATATGAACAAAAAAGACAAAATTACGCAAAAAGACATAAAACTACCCCCAAAAAAGCCATACAATAACCCAAAAAAATGATAATTTGATGTAATGTTTTGGTCATTGTATGGCTTTTTTTGGGGGTAGTTTTTTGTCTTTTGGTAATTGTGTCTTTTTCTGTTCATATTATGACAGTTTTTGGTCATTGTATGGCTTTTTTGAGGTTGTTTGACCAAAACGTGACATAAAAAAAGACCAACAGAGATGGAAAATGACCAAAGAAAAGCCATAAAATGAACAAAAACGACACAAAATTATCCAAAAAACCCCACATAAAACTACCCCAATAAGCCATACAATGACCAAAAAAAATTGATCATTTGATGTAACTTTTTGGTCATTGTATGGGGGTTTTTTTGGTAGTTTTTTGTCTTTTGGTAATTGTGTCTTATTTGTTCATATTATGACTATTTCTCTCAGATTTATTGGACACATTCGGTAGTTTAATTTGGCTGAAACCCTATTGTTTTTCTGCTAATTTATTATTAGGGCTTAAGTACAAAGGTGCCAATGGCCCAACCCACAAGGTCCATACAAGCATATTGGACTGGCACAACATTTTTGCATAAATGTTTATCAAAGAATAACCAAATCAACAATATTTCTGATTAATCTGTTGAAACATGTCCCCAAAATTGTTTCATCATTGACCAATAGGGGTGACAGTGTTGGCCATGCACAGATTTGGTGGTAAACCAATAAAGCTCTATCCAATCGCCATAAAATAACACTGATTTAGGTTTATGGGGAAACAGATATCATAAAAACCAGCTTTATGACCCTGCAGCTTCCCACATTGAAATAAAAGCAGGACTGACATCCATCTGCTTTGAATGATATTGTGTACCTGAAGACAAAGAGGTAAAGAGAATTAGAGAAGGGAACTAAACTGCTGTGTTTTTAGCTTTAGCTTTACTAGTTTATATTCTCACCTGTGACATCCATGCAGACTGCAGTACGGGAGGCTTCACAACTGTTGTCCTTCCATTTTCCAGAACCTTCCAGCAATGTGCAGCGGTCGTTTGCCGGCAGGTTAGGACGCCATTCTCTGATGTCCGCTTCGTCTTCATCGTAGAAACTTGTGTTTGACAGTGACCACGTCCAGCTGCTTGGGTTAACGTACAGCCCTATCCAGGCTTGCTGAAAACAGTATTTGGTTATGATATTGAGGATTAGTCCAACTGGCAACACTTTGCATTTACAGTCTTACTTCCTATTGGTCTGATCCTCACAAAAGGAATCTGGGATTACTTTGGGTCAACTTTCACAGTTGAGTTTCTGTTTGGAAAACTCTTTGAATCAAGGTTTAAGATTAGAGATGGTCCGATCAGGTTTTTTGGGACCGATACCGATCACCTAAAGCCTCACCGATCCGATTACCGATCCGAACCGATCGATCACGTGGGACGATATTAATATTGATATTTTACTCTTTTTTACCCCCCATCAATTCATCCACTCATGCACAGGCCTATAGTCTTTCATTTATGTTAACCTTGTAATCATTTATTTACTAGATACTACTAGATTACCGAGATTGACCTTTATTTATTTATTGCATAGCAGTACATAGTTGTAGGTGTGCTCTCTATTGTTGTTTGCAGGAGAGCCCGTGGGGTTGGCGTTTTTTCCTTGTTTTCGCTCATCTGTTTCAGGTAATCATTGTTCTTTTGTGTGAAATGACTTCAAGTGCCTAATTAAATTTGTCGTGTTGAAACTGGTTGGGTTGTTTCCCCCACGAGGCACTAAACGCTTGCATAAATTGCAGCTAGTGTGTGTGACATCGGACTCACTCACTTAGATAAAGTTCCATATGGCAGACATGTTGTGGGTGTGTGTAGGTGCATGTAGGCTGCGTGACCACAACACAACTCTTCTTCTTTGTTTTAAAACGGCAGCGTTTCGGCACACTACCTCCACTTTTGGATCCAGAATGTATATCACATCATAACAAACACTAGTAAAGCACATGTACGTATAATGCGATCAGATCGGTGATTTTAACCTTTGATCTGATTTTTCGATCGATCGTTTTTTTTATCATATCGGGCTGATCCGATCAGTTGCAGATCGATCGGCGTCCTCCCTATTTAAGATGTTCAAGTGTGTTGTTCCACCCCATTGTACTCAAGTTTGACATATAGATCTTGAGATGCACCATGGAAAAAGGTCTTCAGGTCTCTAGTCTGAATGCTCCAGGTCTCTAGTCTGAATGCTGCGGGTCTCTAGTCTGGATGCTCCAGGTCTCTAGTCTGAATGCTGCGGGTCTCTAGTCTGAATGCTCCAGGTCTCTAGTCTGAATGCTCCAGGTCTCTAGTCTGAATGCTGCGGGTCTCTAGTCTGAATGCTCCAGGTCTCTAGTCTGAATGCTCCAGGTCTCTAGTCTGAATGCTCCAGGTCTCTAGTCTGAATGCTCCAGGTCTCTAGTTTGTGGTTGTAAAGTTTCATGAGGCTGTGAGGTCATAGCAGCTCATTTTATACACTGAGCTCAAGTTTCACTGACGTCATCAAGAGTCTCAGCTTTCAGACCCGATTTATGCAGCTCACAGACGTTTTTAGGGGATGCACAAATATTTAACCCTTGTGTGGAAGAATAGAAGTGTGATGTTCTGTGTACCACACACGCACACACACACACACACGCACACGCACACACACACACACAGCAGGCCTAGACAGGAGGAGGACAGAGTGTAGGTACACAGAACATCAGAGGGTCAAATGTGCGAGAAAATTAGATTAAATAATAAGTTATAAATGTGACCTAACAAAGGTAAAGGGCAAATATTAACCATATATATTGTTTATACTGCTTGTAATTGGGATAAGGTAAACATCTGTTCAGTATTTTAACACAAAAGTGTTTGATTGTGAGGCATTAAAAGCCACAAAATGCAACGGGTCCATCAGACCCACAAACGCTGGCTGAGTAACAACAATATGAACATTACACAAGGGTTAAACCCACCATTTTTAACACATTTCTATGCATGGAATCCACATAAAGTGGGCATGCCTCTACAGAGGAGACTCAGGAGACTCGTGGGTACCCATATAACCCGTTTTCATTCACATATATTGTGATTAGATGTCAAAGGATCCCTTTGAAAACAGCCATTTGGACTCATTGCATCCACAAGAGTCTCAGCTTTCCAGTCAGACCCGATTTATGCAGCTCACAGACCTTTTTAGGGGATGCACAAATATTTAAACCCACCATTTTTAACACATTTCTATGCATGGAATCCACATACAATGGGCATACCTCTACAGAGGAGACTTGTGGGTACCCATATAACCCTTTTTCATTCACGTATATTGTGATTAGATGTCATGGGACCCCTTTGAAAACAGCCATTTGGACTCATTGCATCAACAAGAGTCCCAGCTTTCCAGTCAGACCCGATTTATGCAGCTCACAGTCTGTTTAGGGACCCCATGATGCACAAATATCGAATTACAGTAGGCAAAAAGCATACTGCATACTGCATTTTTTTTTTGCCTTAAACTGCATGTTATTAGCATAAAGTTGGCATGTCTGTAAATAAGAGACTTGTTGGTACCCTCAGAGCCCATTTTCATTAATGGGCCACTTAAAAAAAAACACGATTTACATTAATGTCAGAATGAAATGAGAGGAAACTGAACTCACTCCTGAGGAGCTGACCATCTGTTTTAAATCTGCCGTGTTGTTCAGCGTTTTCACGTCCTCCAGGTTGTGGATAGTTGCCAGATTTCCTTTTCTCTGTCTGCAGTATTGTTGTGCTTCAGCCTTGGTCTTCAGCTCATAAACAAAAAAGTACTGGTCTCCAGCACACAGCCCTGTGGTGCACATTGATTAGATTAAGGTTAAAAATGACTTTAAAGCAGGGGTCTCAAACTCAGATTATCTGGGGGCCACAGGAGGCAGTATCAAAATGACCAAAAAAAGACACAAAATGACAAAAGAAAAGACACAAAATTATTTAAAAGTCACAAAATGACCAAAAAGACACAAAAGGACCAAAAAAGACAGAGAATTGCCAAAAAAGACACAAAATTATTTGAAAAACAAGACACAAAATGACCCAAGAAAGACACAAAATGACCCAAAAAAAACACAAAATGACAAAAAAGACACAACAATTACTTTAAAAAGACACAAAATTACACAAAAAGACACAAAATTACCAAAAAAGACAGAATTACCAAAAAGACACAAAATGACAAAAAAATACACAAAATTACTGAATGAGACACAAACTGACTGAAAAAACACTAAATTACTTAAGAAAGACATAAAATTACAAAAAAGACACAAAATTACTTAAAAAAGACACAAAATGACCCAAAAAAAAAGACACAAAATGACCAAAAAGTAATAAACTACCTACTACATAAAACTACCCCAAGAAGCCATTCAATGACCAAAAATTCATCATTATCATTTTATGTCACATTTTTGGTCATTGTATGGCTTATTGGGGTAGTTTTATGTCTTTTTGGTCATTTTGTGTCTTTTTTGTTCATATTATGTCACTTTTCTTTGGTCATTGTATGGCTCTTTTGGGGTTGTTTGACCAAAAAGTGATATAAAATGAACAAAAAGGATACAGAATCACAAAAGAAGACATAAAACTACCCCAAAGAAGGCTTATAATGACCAAAACAATTGTTCATTTTATATCACTTTTTAGTCAAACTACCCCAAAAAAGCCATACAATGACCAAAAAGTGATAAACTAACCAAAAAGTGACAAAGTGTGTCTTTTTTGTTCATATTATGACTAAAAAGTGATATAAAATGAACAAAAAAGACACAAAATTACAAAAAAGACAAAAAACTACCCCAAAAATGCCATATAATGACCAAAAATGTGTTTATTTTATGTCACTTTTTGGTCATTGTATGTCTTCTTTGGGGGGTAGTTTGTCTTTTTTGGTAATTTTGTATCTTTTTTGTTCACATAATGTCACTTTTTGGTCATTGTGTGGGTTTTTTTTGGGGTAGGTTGACCAAAAAGTGACATAAAATGAACAAAAAAGACACAAAATTACCAAAAACACATAAAACTACCCCAATAAACCAAACAATGACCAAAACATTTATAATTTGATGTAAGTTTTTGGTCATTGTATGGCTTTTTTTTTTTTTTTGGTAGTTTTTTGTTTTTTGGTAATTGTGTATGTTCATATTATGTCACTTTTTGGTCATTGTATGGCTTTTCTTGGGGTAGTTTGACTAAAAAGTGACTGAACAAAAAATGAACAAAAAAAGACATAAAATGACCAAAAGTGTTCAGTTTTATTGAGATGCACCTGTAGGTTGGGAACAACTGGATTAAAATATGTAACTGTAAATAAAGTAGCCCTACCTGCAGCAGCTACAGCAGGAACATGCTGACAGATTAATAATCACATCAAATCTGTCTTCAAACAATGCTCAAATGCCCAATATGTGCAATGGAACAGTGTTGTCCTTTAAATAGGATTTCAAATGCAGGACTTTAAATTGGATTTTTACAATCCCTAGGATTTGATTTGTGGCTTCGGTTCAATGCAAAACTTTGCCTTTACAGTCTTGATACTTCCTATCTGTTTAAAACAACAGAATCAGGCCATTCATTGTTATAAATAAGGCTGTGATTGGTTCCTGCAGTTCAGTGTTTTGTGTTTTGACAACAGTGAAGTAACCACAGAATATTTCAATGCATGTGTCGGATGAAAACCGACAAAAAAGACACAAAATTATTTAAAAAACAAGACACAAAATGACACAAAATTACTGAAAAAGACACAAAATTACCAAAAAAAGACACAAAGTTATTAAAAAAGACTCAAAATTATTTTTAAAAGACACAAAATGACAAAAAAAGACACAAAATGACTGAAAAAACACTAAATTACTTTAAAAAGACACAAAATTATTTTAAAAAGACACAAAATTACCAAAAAAGACACAAAATTACCAAAAAATACACAAAATTATTTTAAAAAATACACAAAATGACCCAAGAAAGACACGAAATGACTGAAAAAACACTAAATTACTTTAAAAATACACAAAATGATCCAAAAAATACACAAAATGAACAAAAAAGACACAAAATTACCAAAAAAGACACAAAATTACCAAAAAATACACAGAATTAGCAAAAAAGACACAAAATTTTTAAAAAAAGAAATTAAAGGGACCTTCCACACAATGCATTTTTAATTCTACTGTACATGCATTAAATATAACTGCATCATTACAGTGCTCTGATAAGAGTTCTGCTATCAACATATAGTCATAAAACACCATAAAACATTAAAATAACTCACCTGCTGCAGCCAAGACCAGCAGAAGGACCGTGTCCATCTTCGCCTCCTCTCTGTCTAAGTCATTGTTCCACCTGAGCTGCCGACAGCACCTCCTCTATTTGACTCCATGCAAATTGGGGAAAAGTCATTTGCATGATAAGCATATACAAGATGTATAGCTGTCCAAACACTGTTGTTCTCTACACGACTGGTTCTGGACTCTGAGCCTTCTGCACAAACAAGGCTGACTGCTGTGCAGATAATAAAGACAACAGGTTGTGTGACCCTCTAAACAGGAAACTGTTGGGAGGAAACATTATGAAACTATGTATGTATTAAATTAAATGTGTTTTTATTAACTCTATGGAGTTTTTTGGGGCTATCTTGTCCATTTCTGACTCCTTTCCATCCTGCCTGTATTCACCACTTAAAACATGTTTAAATACCATGTTGGTATATATTTTTCACCTATATGACCTGATAATAATAATAGATTTTTTATTCTGACTTACTGGATCAACATTTAGAACCAAAAAGAAACAAAGAAAAACCAACATAAATGTGATCTTGTGATTGTGTGTGATCCTGTCATCAACTCTGGTTTTTGGTAATTTTGTGTATTTTTTTGGTAATTTTATGTCTTTGTTGGTCATTTTGTGTCTTTTGTTGTGTCTTTTTAGTCATTTTGTGTCTTTTTTTGTTTATTTTGTGTCTTTTTTAATCCTTTAGTCCAACATAAAATGTGATTTTTTTTTTTTTTTTTTAACGTTCAAAACACTATCATGCTCAATTGCAAATATGAACAAATGTTGCAAGTATAACATATGAGAGGGTTCCATCCAGTTCTATCGGGGGGGATGGGATGGAATGTGAGATGAAGAGCCTGGGGATGACGCGGTGGTTGGGGATTGGAAATCGGTACAATGGACGCTAGAGTTGGACGATGAAAAGGTAAGTTGGGGGGTCCGGTCCGGTTGGGGGAGGGGATCCGGCTCTGGTGAGCCTTGGCATGGGAATAATGGACTCAGGTTCCTGAAAACCAACAAACAGAGAGAGGAGTTGGTTTGATGACTACAGAGAGTCAAATCAAATCTGTCATAAAACGCTGTTGACATGCCCATCCATTGGCGTGTTCCATTGGCACATAATATGTGCAATGGAGCACGCCAATGGACTCTATGGAGTCTTGGGCTATTTGACCATTTTTGAATCCTTTGTGTCTTTTTTTTGTCATTTTGTCTTTTTCAGTTATTTTGTGTCTTTTTTGGTCATTTTGTGTCTTTTTTGGTCATTTTGTGTCTTTTTTTGGCTATTTTGTCTTTTTTAGTCCTTTAGTCCAACATAAAATGTGACTCCAGGGTTAAGAGGTAAGTTGGGGAGTCCGGTCCAGTTGGGGGAGGGGATCCAGCTCTGGTGAGCCTTGGCATGGGAATAATGGACTCAGGTTCCTGAAAACCAACAAACAGAGAGAGGAGTTGGTTTGATGACTACAGAGAGTCAAATCAAATCAAATCTGTCATAAAACGCTGTAGACATGCCCATCCATTGGCGTGTTCCATTGCACATAATATGTGCAATGGAACACGCCAATGGACTCTATGAAGTCTTGGGCTATTTTGTCTTTTTTAGTCCTTTAGTCCAACATTAAATGTGAAAGATGAGATGATGATGATAAAATGAGAGGGTTAAGAGGTAAGTTGGGGAGTCCGGACCGGTTGGGGGAGGGGATCCAGCTCTGGTGATCCCTGGCATGGGAATAATGGCCTGAGGTTCCTGAAAACCAACAAACAGAGAGAGGAGTTGGTTTGATGACTACAGAGAGTCAAATCAAATCTGTCATAAAACGCTGTAGACATGCCCATCCATTGGCGTGTGCAATGGAACACGCCAATGGACTCTATGGAGTCTTGGGCTATTTGTCAAATTTTTAATCCTTTGTGTCTTTTTTTTGTCATTTCGTCTTTTTCAGTTATTTTGTGTCTTTTTTAGTCATTTTGTGTCTGTTGTTGTGTCTTTTTTGGTCATTTTGTGTCTTTTTTGGTCATTTTGTGTCTTTTTTTTAGTCATTTTGTGTCTTTTTTTGGTCATTTTGTGTCTTTTTTTTTGGTCATTTTGTGTCTTTTTTTGGCTATTTTGTCTTTTTTAGTCCTTTAGTCCAACATAAAATGTGACTCCAGGGTTAAGAGGTAAGTTGGGGAGTCCGGTGCGGTTGGGGGAGGGGATCCAGCTCTGGTGAGCCTTGGCATGGGAATAATGGCCTCCGGTTCCTGAAAACCAACAAACAGAGAGAGGAGTTGGTTTGATGACTACAGAGAGTCAAATCAAATCAAATCTGTCATAAAACGCTGTTGACATGCCCATCCATTGGCGTGTTCCATTGCACATAATATGTGCAATGGAACACGCCAATGGACTCTATGAAGTCTTGGGCTATTTTGTCTTTTTTAGTCCTTTAGTCCAACATTAAATGTGAAAGATGAGATGATGATGATAAAATGAGAGGGTTAAGAGGTAAGTTGGGGAGTCCGGACCAGTTGGGGGAGGGGATCCAGCTCTGGTGATCCCTGGCATGGGAATAATGGCCTCCGGTTCCTGAAAACCAACAAACAGAGAGAGGAGTTGGTTTGATGACTACAGAGAGTCAAATCAAATCTGTCATAAAACGCTGTTGACATGCCCATCCATTGGCACATAATATGTGCAATGGAGCACGCCAATGGACTCTATGGAGTCTTGGGCTATTTGACCATTTTTGAATCCTTTGTGTCTTTTTTTGTCATTTTGTCTTTTTCAGTTATTTTGTGTCTTTTTTGATCATTTTGTGTCTTTTTTTGTCATTTTGTGTCTTTTTTTGGCTATTTTGTCTTTTTCAGTCCTTTAGTCCAACATAAAATGTGACTCCAGGATTAAGAGGTAAGTTGGGGAGTCCGGTCCGGTTGGGGGAGGGGATCCAGCTCTGGTGAGCCTTGGCATGGGAATAATGGACTCAGGTTCCTGAAAACCAACAAACAGAGAGAGGAGTTGGTTTGATGACTACAGAGAGTCAAATCAAATCAAATCTGTCATAAAACGCTGTTGACATGCCCATCCATTGGCACGCTAATGGACTCTATGGAGTCTTGGGCTATTTGTCCATTTTTTAATCCTTTGTGTCTTTTTTTGTCATTTTGTGTCTTTTTCAGTTATTTTGTGTCTTTTTTAGTCATTTTGTGTCTGTTGTTGTGTCTTTTTTAGTTATTTTGTGTGTTTTTTTTGGTCATTTTGTGTCTTTTTTTGGTAATTTTGTCTCTTTTTTTGGGCTATTTTGTCTTTTTTAGTCCTTTAGTCCAACATTAAATGTGAAAGATGAGATGATGATGATAAAATGAGAGGGTTAAGAGGTAAGTTGGGGAGTCCGGTCTGGTTGGGGGAGGGGATCCAGCTCTGGTGAGCCTTGGCATGGGAATAATGGCCTCAGGTTCCTGAAAACCAACAAACAGAGAGAGGAGTTGGTTTGATGACTACAGAGAGTCAAATCAAATCTGTCATAAAATGCTGTTGACATGCCCATCCATTGGCGTGTGCAATGGAACACGCCAATGGACTCTATGGAGTCTTGGGCTATTTGTCAAATTTTTAATCCTTTGTGTCTTTTTTTTGTCATTTCGTCTTTTTCAGTTATTTTGTGTCTTTTTTAGTCATTTTGTGTCTGTTGTTGTGTCTTTTTTGGTCATTTTGTGTCTTTTTTGGTCATTTTGTGTCTTTTTTTGGCTATTTTGTCTTTTTTAGTCCTTTAGTCCAACATAAAATGTGACTCCAGGGTTAAGAGGTAAGTTGGGGAGTCCGGTCCGGTTGGGGGAGGGGATCCAGCTCTGGTGAGCCTTGGCATGGGAATAATGGACTCAGGTTCCTGAAAACCAACAAACAGAGAGAGGAGTTGGTTTGATGACTACAGAGAGTCAAATCAAATCAAATCTGTCATAAAACGCTGTTGACATGCCCATCCATTGGCACGCTAATGGACTCTATGGAGTCTTGGGCTATTTGTCCATTTTTTAATCCTTTGTGTCTTTTTTTGTCATTTTGTGTCTTTTTCAGTTATTTTGTGTCTTTTTTAGTCATTTTGTGTCTGTTGTTGTGTCCTTTTTAGTCATTTTGTGTCTGTTGTGTCTTTTTTGGGTCATTTTGTGTCTTTTTTTTTGGTCATTTTGTGTCTTTTTTTGTCATTTTGTGTCTTTTTCAGTTATTTTGTGTCTTTTTTAGTCATTTTGTGTCTGTTGTTGTGTCTTTTTTAGTTATTTTGTGTCTTTTTTTTGGTCATTTTGTGTCTTTTTTTGGTAATTTTGTCTCTTTTTTTGGGCTATTTTGTCTTTTTTAGTCCTTTAGTCCAACATTAAATGTGAAAGATGAGATGATGATGATAAAATGAGAGGGTTAAGAGGTAAGTTGGGGAGTCCGGTCCGGTTGGGGGAGGGGATCCAGCTCTGGTGAGCCTTGGCATGGGAATAATGGCCTCCGGTTCCTGAACACCAACAAACAGAGAGAGGAGTTGATTTGATGACTACAGAGGAAGAGAAAGAAGAAAAGGGGATGTTTTGGGTGGAAGTGATGAGAAAAACTCACACCTCATCCATTCTCTTCCTCTCGGTCTTTAAGTCTACTAGTAGCAGACATGGGATGTGTTTCAGGCTTGAACTTATTTATTCATTTGTTGTATTGGCTCTTTGGTCAAGAATCTGAAAGCTCAGATCCAGAATCAGGGCAGATCCACCACCTCTGAGGGCTCCTGCCTGGAGAGAAAACACCAAACCAGAAGCAGCTCATTCTCTGTTATTGATAAGTGAAGGTGTCAGTGACAAACAGCAGTTCATAACAGGAATTATTCAAATGTCCTGTGTGGTTAATACACACCAGGTCTCATCTAACACCCTGCTAGAGGGAATCATTTGCATCGTAGGCAAATCATTCACACTTCTCCTTTTCACTAACATGTTGTGGAGCTCTTACTGCTGAGACAGACACATAACAGACTTTTAAAATGTGTAACAAACACTTTTAATGTTCTATAATCTCCCATATTCAGATTTATGCTTCAGTAGTAGTAGTATTTATTTTTTTATTTAAAAACATCAGAAATTACAAAAGGCCACAAATTGACTGAAAAAACAATAAATTACTTTAAAAAGACACAAAATGACCCAAAAATACACAGAATTACCAAAAAAGACACTAAATTATTAAAAAAAGACACATTTTTTTAAAAAGACACAAAATTACTAAAAAAAAAGACAACATTGCCAAAAAACGAAACAAAATTACCAAAAAGACACAAAATTATTAAAAAAAACACAATATTATTAAAAAAAGACACAAAATGACCCCAAAAAGACAGAATTACTAAAAAAAGAAACAAAATTACAAAGAAGGGCACAAATTGACAAAAAAAAAAACATAAATTACTTAAAAAAAGACAAAATTACCAAAAAAGACACAAAATTACCAAAAAATACACAGAATTACCAAAAAAAGAAAAGGTGTCTAGTTTATTTATTTTAAAATGAGACATATCAGAAACATAAATTCCATAAACATCCAATGCATCGTATATATTTCACATCACAGATCTTTGACATTAAGCGGTAGTATTTTTATTTTTTTTATAAACATCATAAATGTTCTATGTGGTCCACTTAGTCTGTGTATATCCCCCATCATTTTCCTTCAAGGATAAATAGATTCTGGGTTCTTATGGGTTAATATCGACTCTACCAAAGGGTTTAACAACATATGTATTGTATTGTATTGTTTTGTATTGTATTGTATTATACAGTGCCAGTGTTATTTATCCCTCCTGGAGGTTCCTCTCCTGTCTCCTCTCCTTGTCCAGGAGGAAGGCTGGTGTAATAACTTGTCCTTTAACAACGACGTCTCCTCGGCTCGTTAACAGGCTCAGATTGGAACAAGGACCAGGTGCCCTTGGCTTCATGAGTGGGAGCTGCAGCGCTGCATTGTTACATGTTGGACAGATGAGATCTAATGCTAAAGGGGCCTCACACTCTAATTACCTGGGGGCCGCTGGAGGCAGGATCAGAATGACCAAAAAAAGACACAAAATGACAAAAAAAGACACAAAATTGATTGAAAAAACAATAAATTACTTAAAAAAGACACAAACTGACCAAAAAAACCCACAAAAGTACTAGAAAAAAGACACAAAATGACCAAAAAAAACACAAAATGACTGAAAAAAACACAAAATTACCCAAAGAAATACACAAAATTACTTAAAAAGACACAAAATTATTTTAAAAAGACACAAAATGACCAAAAAATTACCAAAAAAAGACACAATTACCAAAAAAGTGGTAAAAAAAAATACTAAAAAAAAAGTAATTAAAGGGACCTTCCACACACAACACGGTAAAGTGCCATTCATATAAAACTCATTTTAAAAATTGAAAATTTTCATTAAAAAAAAGGTGGGGGCCACAAAATATTGTCACGAGGGCCACAATTGGCCCGCGGGCCGCGAGTTTGAGACCCCTGCTGTAATGTGTGCTGTTGTGTTTTAAAGGTTTTCATAGAAAAGCTCCTTCAGCAGCAACGCTCAGACGCCATGTGATGAATTCTATCAGGAGCTTTTATTCTCCGACTGTATCGCCTCGGCGCTCTGACAGGATGTGACTTGGATTCAGAGCTGTGTGTCTGTGTGTCTGTGTGTCTGTGTGTCTGTGTGTCTGTGTGTCTGTGTGTCTGTGTGTCTGTGTGTCTGTGTGTCTGTGTGGCGTTGAGGGTTTCACCTTCAGGTGAATAATGCGTCAGAGGGAAAGGTGAAAGCTGCATCACAACAACCTCCTGCAGCAGCAGCGTGTCTGTAGGACACAAAATGACAAAAAATAGACACAAAATTACCAAAAAAAGACATAAAATTACCAATGAAGACACAAAATTACAAAAAAATGAAAAAAAAAGACGCAAAATGACCAAAAAAAGACACAAAAAGAAACAAAATGTCAAAAAAAAGACACAAAATGACCAAAAAAAGACACAAAATGTCCAAAAAAAGACACAAAGATACAAAATGTCCAAAAAAAAGACACAAAAAGAAACAAAAAGTCAAAAAAAGACACAAAATGACAAAAAAAAGACAAAAAAGAAACAAAAAAGACACAAAATTACCAAAAAAAGACAAAAAATGACCAAAACAAGACAAAAAATGACCAAAAAAGACACAAAATGACCAAAAAAGACACAAAATTACCAAAAAAAGACAAAAAAAATGACACAAAATTACCAAAAAAGAAACAAAATTACCAAAAAAGACACAACAAAAGACACAAAATCACAAAAAAGACAAAAAAAACCACAACAAAAGACACAAAATCACAAAAAAGACACAACAAAAGACACAATATCACAAAAAAGACAAAAAAAAACACAACAAAAGACACAAAATCACAAAAAAGACAAAAAAGACACAACAAAAGACACAAAATGACTAAAAAAAGACAAAAAGCCCCATGGTGATGTGTGTAGGAACAGCTGTGATCAGCTGTGATCAGATGTGATCAGCTGTGATCAGCAGTGATCAGCTGTGATCAGATGTGATCAGCTGTGATCAGCAGTGATCAGATGTGATCAGCTGTGATCAGCAGTGATCAGCTGTGATCAGATGTGATCAGCTGTGATCAGCTGTGATCAGCAGTGATCAGCTGTGATCAGCTGTGATCAGCTGTGATCAGCTGTGATCAGCAGTGATCAGCAGTGATCAGCTGTGATCAGCTGTGATCAGCTGTGATCAGCAGTGATCAGCTGTGATCAGCTGTGATCAGCAGTGATCAGCAGTGATCAGCAGTGATCAGCAGTGATCAGCTGTGATCAGCAGTGATCAGCAGTGATCAGCAGTGATCAGCTGTGTGTGTTGTGCTCCTGT
This sequence comes from Centropristis striata, assembly GCF_030273125.1. Classification (NCBI taxonomy): domain Eukaryota; kingdom Metazoa; phylum Chordata; class Actinopteri; order Perciformes; family Serranidae; genus Centropristis; species Centropristis striata. The sequence goes on from NC_081534.1 coordinate 33,453,072, forward strand.
AGACAGTCAGAGTGGAGATGAGAGGATGAGAGCAGCCTCTCTCTGGTGGTGTCCCCTAGCAACGGCTGGTTGGGGAGCAGCGCTGCATCACAATGATGCTTTACATCCAACCAGGACCAGAACGCTGCTGGAGTTTCACCTGAGCAGCTCACGGTACAACACAGACACCATGGTCAGGACGGAAAATGTCTGTTCTGATTTTTTTTTACAGAAAAACATTTCATCAGTCGTTTGGAATTCTTTCTGGTGACTTTCTGGAGACGTTTCGATCATGAGCGCAGATTCATAGTGATCCCGAAAAAAAGACACAGAATTATTAAAAAAGACACAAAATTATAAAAAAAGACACAAAATAACCAAAAAAGACACAAAATTATTAAAAAAGACACACAATTATTAAAAAAGACACAAAATTATTTTAAAAAGACACAAAATAACCAAAAAAGACACAGAATTATTAAAAAAGACACAAAATTATTAGAAAAGACACAAAATGATTTTAAAAAGACACAAAATAACCAAAAAAGACACAGAATTATTAAAAAAGACACAAAATTATTAGAAAAGACACAAAATTATTTTAAAAAGACACAAAATAACCAAAAAAGACACAGAATTATTAAAAAAGACACAAAATTATTAGAAAAGACACAAAATGATTTTAAAAAGACACAAAATAACCAAAAAAGACACAGAATTATTAAAAAAGACACAAAATTATTAGAAAAGACACAAAATTATTTTAAAAAGACACAAAATAACCAAAAAAGACACAAAATTATTTAAAAAAGACACAAAATGATTAGCTGAGACGCTGTGCATAATTAGCCATGCTGCTTTGTTTATGACCAGCTACTGTGCACAGTTAGCGATGGCGGCGACTGTTGCGTCTCCCGTGTTTGATCCGTGGCGTATGTGATCACGGTGGAAACTGTTAAGCTAAGCTATTACGTGATGATCAAAAACCATACGTCACCTCCAGAGTCTCTAAATCCCTCACGGCTACTGCAGCACATAGAGAGTCAGCCGTTTGTGTGCTGCGGCTAATGGTGCCTTCAAGGTCTACACGAATGTCAGAATTTTCAACCTTGTTCTGAGCTCCAAGTTCCGACTTTCAGTGTAAATTAAACACACCATAAGGCGTTAGAATACCTGCCTTCAAAATAAGAGCCCATGGATGTGTTAGCAGACTTAGCTGCCTTAAATAAAACATAAAAGAACCCTTATTCTCCTTTCAAATAATTCATTTTTTTATGTGAATGGCACTTTACCGTGTTGTGTGTGGAAGGTCCCTTTAATTACTTTTTTTGGTAATTTTGTGTCTTTTTTTAAAAAAAAATTGTGTCTTTTTGGTAATTCTGTCTTTTTTGGTCACTTTGTGTTTTTTTTTTAGTAATTTTGGGTCTTTTTTAAAACAATTTTGTGTCTTTTTTGGTAATTCTGTGTCTTTTTTTGTCATTTTGTGTCTTTTTTTGGTAATTCTGTGTCTTTTTTTGTCATTTTGTGTCTTTTTTTGGTCATTTTGTGTCTTTTTTTAGTCATTTTGTGTCTTTTTTTGGTCATTCTGATACTGCCTCCAGCAGGTAATTAGAGTTTTTGACCCCTGTTTTAAATAAAACAAATGTTGGTTCAGGCATGGAGTGGAATAATAACTCATTGAGCGTCCTGGTTTATTTGATATGATGCTCCTGATTTAAATGTTTCTCTTGGACACGGATGAGAGGAGCGTCCTCTGTTTGCATGTTGGACATGTTAGAGTGTGAAGCAGGAAATGAACTGTGTTTGATGTGGATCTCCGTCTGCCTTCATGCTGCTTTTACATCTCAAAGTTATCAACGGAGCGTTTTACAGTCTGCTGACGAGGCGCCACACAATTATGTCAAAGTTAGCGTCACTAATGTGTGACAGGATGTGAAATAGACGCTTGTGTTCACTTCAAACAGCTTCTCAAATCTGTCAATGACGGAAATCAGCACAATAAATATTTTTACAGCCAGTTGACAGTGAATCTGCTCCGAGCTGCTTATCTGAACTTGGCAGCGTTTCCTCCTCCGTTCAGGAAGATACGTAGAAATATGTCCTCATTAGGAGCCTGGAAGCACTAAATAATAAATAAATAAATAAATCGTAATAAATAAATAAATGTGGAAATAAATAAATGAATGAATGTAGAAATAAAAAATAAAAACTATAAAATAAATAAATGTGGAAGTGTGAAAAATAAATGTGGAAAAAATCAATTAAAAAATCAATAAATGTAGAAATAAATTAATAAAAACAAATAAATAAATCTGGAAATGTAAAAATAAATGTGGAAATAAATACAAATTTTAAATAAATGTAGGAATAAAAATATAAAATGAATAAAAGTAGAAATGTGGCAATAAGTCAATATGAATGTAGGAATAAATAAATAAAAACTATAAAATAAATAAATGTGGAAGTGTGAAAAATAAATGTGGAAAAAATCTATAAAAATAAAAAATAAATGTAGAAATAAATAAATAAAAACAAATAAATAAATCTGGAAATGTAAAAATAAATGTGGAAATAAATACAAATTATAAATAAATGTAGGAATAAAAATATAAAATGAATAAAAGTAGAAATGTGGCAATAAGTCAATATGAATGTAGGAATAAATAAATAAAAACTATAAAATAAATAAATGCGGAAATAAAAAAATAAATGTGAAATAAGAATATGAATAAATGTAGAAATAAATAAATAAAACATAATAAGGAAAAATAGAAATAATTTTTTTTTTATCTAAAAAAAATACATTTGGAAATGTAAGAATAAATGTGGAAATAAACAAATAAAAACAAATAAATAAATGTAGAAATAAATCATTAAAAAATATAAAGAAATGTAGAAATAATTAAAAGCTAATAAATAAATGTAGAAATAAATGAATAAAATCTAAAATAAATAAATGTGGAAATGTTAAAATAAATATGTTATTAAGTTAATTTGCTCTGAGCTGCTTATCTGAACTTGGCAGCGTTTCCCTGAGATACGTATAAATATGTGATCATTAGGAGGCTGGAAGCATTTCTAGAGCTGTACAGTAAGAAACATAAACCATATTTACATGATTATCAGCCTCATACAGGACCAACGGGTTAGAAACACCAGCACTACTCAGTTTACACCAGGCTTTATCTACAAATCCTGAGAGAAGACCATTTGTGCATAAATAAACGCTTTTTTAACCATTTTTGATGCCATTTCTGCATCATCTTACATCATGTTGAATTGGTTAGCCAGCCAGCCTCTGTTTCAAATAAACAAAATAAAAAATATAAAATAAATAAATGTGGAAATTTAAAAAATAAATGTGGAAATAAATAAATAAATGTAGAAATAAAAATAAAAACTATAATATAAATAAATGTAGAAATGTAAAAAAAAAATGTGGGAAAAAAATCTATAAAAATTATGAATAAAAACAAATAAATAAATATGGAAATGTAAAAATAAATGTGGGAATAAATAAATAAAAACAAATAAATGAATGTGAAAATAAATACAAATTATAAATAAATGTAGAAATAAAAAATATAAAATAAATAAAGGTAGAAATGTGAAAATAAGGAAATATGAATAAATGAATGTAGAAATAAATAAATACAAACTAAAATAAATAAATGTGGAAATGTAAAGGAAATGTGAAATAAAATAAATAAATATAAACATATAAATGATAAATTAATAAATAAAAACTTAAATAAGTAAATGTGGAAATAAATAAATGTCTGCTGGGGAACATCTATTTTTGGTCATTTAGTGTCTTTTGTTGGTTATTTTTGCCCTATTTTGTGTAATTTTAAGTCATTTTTACATCTATTTTTGGTCAATTTGTTTGTATTTTGATAATTTTGTGTCTTTTTTGGTAATTTTTACATCTATTTTTGGTCATTTTGTTTCTATTTTGGTCATTTTGTGTTTTGGTCATTTTGTCTTTTGTTGGTTATTTTGCCCTATTTTGGGGTATTTTGTGTCTTTTTTCATCATTTTGTGTCTTTTTTAGTCATTTTTGCATCTATTTTTGATCAATTTGTTTCTATTTTGATTATTTTGTGTCTCTTTTGGTCATTTTTACATCTATTTTTGGTCATTTTGTTTCTATTTTGGTCATTTTGTGTCTTTTTTTGGTAATTTTGTGTAATCTTGTTTGCCAAAACAAACCCTGTGTTATAAAACCAGTTTTCAGGGAGTCCCTGCTCAGCAGAGTAAAGGGTTCATTGATACTATAATATGATTATTTGACGCCATTCATTGCAATTTAAATGTGATTTGCAGCAGCAGCATCACTGCAAATGCACAAAGATAATAAACTCATTACAAAGATCCAACAGGAACATCTGGGAGGAGACGATAAACTGTACATGTATTTTTGGTTATTTTGTGTCTTTTTTAGTCATTTTTAAATCTAGTTTTGATAATTTTGTTTCTATTTTGATTATTTTTGTGTCTTTTTTAGTAATTTATTACATGTATTTTTGGTCATTTTTTGTCTTTTGTTGGTAATGTTGCCCTATTTTGGGGTATTTTTGTGTCTTTTTTCATCATTTTGTGTCTTTTTAGTCATTTTTACATCTATTTTTGATCAATTTGTTTTTATTTTGATTAGTTTGTGTCTCTTTTGGTAATTTTTACATGTATTTTTTGTCATTTTGTGTCTTTTTTGGTCATTTTTACATGTATTTTTTGTCATTTTGTGTCTTTTGTTGGTCATTTTACCCTATTTTGGGGTATTTTTGTGTCTTTTTTGTCATTTTGTGTCTTTTTTTTGGTAATTTTGTGTAATCTTGTTTGCCAAAACAAACCCTGTGTTATAAACCCTGTATTTCAGGGAGTCCCTGCTCAGCAGAGTAAAGGGTTCATTGATACTATAATATGATTATTTGCAGCCATTCATTGCAGTTTAAATGTGATTTGCAGCAGCAGCGTCGCTGCAAATGCACAAAGATAATAAGCTCATTACAAAGATCCAACAGGAACATCTGGGAGGAGACGATAAACTGGATCATCCTGCACAATAATCAACCAAACAAAGACACAAAAACCAAAGAGTCAATTGATTTCCTGAGTCCGATGATGCACGAGAGCTCTGGTTTAATGTGTGTGATTGAGACGTGGGACAGAGTCGTCTCTGGTCCGACAGCAGACAGAAGCTGCAGAGCGCCGGACAAACAATTAGCACACACTCTTTATCGACTGACACGTTAATTATTCTTTCTGCCACTTTCACAGTCGATCCTGCAGCAGACAGAACATTAAGCTCCGGCTGATGTGCAATTACCAGAACCATCGCTAATGAAGTCAGAGAAATACAGTTCAACAGTGAAATGTGTGCAACAACTGTGTCTGTTGGTGTCTTTTTTTTTCAGGCCTGAAGAGGATTCAGGCTCACGTGGGACAATTTATATTCACAGCACACGATTTAAACAAAACACAGTCATTATCTTCGTCCAAATGCACCAAATGTGAAGCGTTTTCATGCAGAAAATGATTTCTCTTCATCTTCCTGTTTCTGAATCATCATCAGAATCACCTTTATTGTCGTTGCACAGAGAAACAAGTACCAGGACAACAAAATTAGACATCAACCCGTCCAAACGTATACAAAACACACATACAATATGACAAAGGGATGTATATATTGTATATATAAATATAAAGTGATTAGAACATCCTTTTTCTTCAATTTATTGCATATACATAATACAATACATTAAATTGAAGAAAAAGGATGTATAGGATATATATAGGATATAGGATATATATATATATATATATATATATATATATATATATATATATATATATATATATATAAAGTGTAATTTTTGGTCATTTTGTGTAAATTTAAGTCATTTTTACATTTATTTTTTGGTCAGTTTGTTTCTATTTTGTTAATTTTGTGTCTTTTTTGGTCAGTTTTTCATGTAATTTTGGTTATTTTGTATCTTTTGTTGGTCATTTTGCCCTATTTTGGGGTATTTTTGTGTCTTTTTTCATATATATATGTAGGGTTGTCACCATACTAAAATTTTCAACTCGATACCGATACTCAGGAAAATATTCAATACTCAATACCATTTTCGATACCACCAGGATAAAAACAAAGACCCCAAAATTTAACAGAAATATTTTTATTAACAAGAAAAATGCAACATGTAAAAATGAACAGAACCACAGGTTAAATATTTATAATGGAAAACAGTTGTGCAAAAAGAAACTGCAACTATGACAACTAGAAAATTTCCCCTGGGGAAATTCTGAGAGGGCCACGGGGGCTACTGCCGGTGTGTGTACACTATGATGAGATTCTTCAGAGATTTATAACTATGCCCTTTAACCTTACAATCTAAAAAAAACTGTTACATCTCCCTTTTTCAGAAATCTTCCTGCGTTTTTAATATGGGAGCCAATGAGGCTGTTGGTGGTGTTGGTGGATCATCTGTGCGTCCTACGCCCAAACTATAACTCTGACAGCTTTACCAGAGGATTGTGAGGGAGAAGACTAATTTTCCTACGTTTCTATGTATAAATTATTTCTGTAGAGTGGAATTTGCGGCCTGGAGCGCAGTTTTAAAATGTATTTTTTGACAGTTTTACCTCTCCCTCTACACTCTGGCGATGATGTCACACACTGTGACACGAACATTCCGTGCAATACACACCCATTATAATCTCAGAATTTCTACAAAAATGATCATGGTCATTGAACAGGGATTGATAAAAAACTATATGACCTATCGAAACGTGGATTAACACACCGATACACAAGACTTGTGTCTACTGTTTAAAGTTTAAATGGAGTCTCTAGGTGAAATTATGCCGGAGAAGTAGATGTTTAAAAACCTCCAATTATTGTTCTTTTTGCTCATTTTTTGTCGGCCGTCTCATTCATTTCAATGCAAAATTTTGGGCAGTTTTTCGCGACTTATATATATATATATATATATATAATAAACAAAATCATCATCAAGGAAACCCTGTTAAATGTCTAGATATTGTTATATTATGAATAACATGTTGCAGAACATGGAAATCTGCAGTCATTTGTTTATTCTGCACAGTGAAGTCAGAGCCTGGAGACTCGGTATGATTTATGTATTTTCATATATCAGATCTGTGTTTTCACAGAGTCCAGGAGTTGTTGTTGTTAAACCTTCCTGTAATATGTGTGGTGTCTTATGATCTGGTGTCTCTGTGTCTCTGTGTTTCTGAGGTCAGAATGAGACTCAGATCCTCTTCAGAGTTCCTGCAGAGGACACAAAGCCTCACATTACCTTCTATCTTCCATCTTCCATCTTCTATCTGACAACTTTCCTCCATAAATCATCACTCTGCTTCGCTGAAATGGATTTTCAAGGAGTGCGTTTTACTTTTGTTGGATGGTAGAACTGGTTATTTGCTACAAAAAAAGCCAGTTTTTGTGGCCGAATGTGACAATTTCTTCCTCGATGCTCAAATGATTTTTTCTTCCAGCAGGTGTAAAAAAGGTCAAATATAGTGAGACTCTTCACTTTAACCCTCGACATACAGACACATAGATATAAATACAAATGAAAAATAAATAAATGTAGAAATAAATAAAAAAACTATAAAATAAATAAATGAAGAAATAAATAAATAAAACTATAAAATAAATAAATGTAGAAATAAATAAATAAAATTATGAAATAAATAAATAAAACTATAAAATAAATAAATGTAGAAATAAATAATCAAAACTATAAAATAATTAAATGTAGAAATAAATAAATAAAACTATAAAATAAATAAATGTAGAAATAAATAAATAAAATTATGGAAGAAATAAATGTAGAAATAAATAAATAAAACTATAAAATAAATAAATGTAGAAATGAATAAATAAAACTATAAAATAAATAAATGTAGAAATAAATAAATAAAATTATGAAAGAAATACATGTAGAAATAAATAAATAAAACTATAAAATAAATAAATTTTGAAATAAATAAATAAAACGATAAAATCAATCAATGTAGAAATAAATAAATACAAACTAAGAAATAAATAAATGTGGAAATAAATAAAAAAAAGCTATAAACTTTGTGAATTTAGAAATTTAAAAATAAATGAGGAGAATTTTTTTTTATAAATAAATGGAAATTTAAATAAAAAATAAAATAAATGTAGAAAAAAATAAATAAAAACTATAAAATAAATAAATGAATAAATAGATAATATAAATAAATGAAAAATATAAATAAATGTACAAATAAATAAATAAAAACTAAAATAAATAAATGTGGAAATGTAAAAATAAAAATAGAAATAAATAAATACATAACAAATTAGAAATTAATGTAGAAATAAATAAGTAAAAGCTATAAAACTAATAAATTAAAGCTATAAAATTAATAAATGTGAAAATAAATAAATTAATGTAGAAATAAATAAAAACTGTAAAATAAATAAATGTGGAAATGTAAAAATTAATATGGAAATAAATAAAAGCTATAAAATTAAATGTGAAAATAAAAAATATGAATAAATGTAAAAATATAGAATACATAAATGTTAAAATGTAAAAAATGAATGTGGAGATAAATAAATAAAATCTAAAATAAATGTAAAAATAAATGTGGAAATAAATAAATGAATAAAACATTACAAATAAAATAGAAATGATAAATAAATAAATGAAATGTAAAAACTAAATGTAGAAATAAATAAATAAAAACTAAAATAAATAAATGTGGAAATGTTAAAAATAAATGTGTTAGTCAAATACTTCTTGCCAGTTGTTGTTGTTCTTTTGAGCAACAAGTTTAAAAATACTTTTTTTTAACTCTCCTGTTTACAAACTTTATCATGTTATGAGCAGAACGGTCACAGCAGCTCTGCACCAACACACACACACACACACACACACAAACAGCTATTCGTGCTGCTGCTCAGCAGAAATTTGAATAATAAGCAGGTGCAGGTGACGGTGTGTGTGTGTGTGTGTGTGTGTGTGTGTGTGTGTGTGTGGGTGTCGCCATGCACACCTTCTATTTTTGGTGCGTGTGTGTGTGTGTGTGTGTGTGTCAGTGGAGGTGAAACACGTCAGCAGGTGTTCTGATTATTAAAGACGCTCTCAGCCAATCACATCGCTGCTGTCAAAGCAGACGAGCCAATCAGAGTGAGACGTGATGTGTCCGCTCAGCAAACAGAGAAAACGTCTGTTAGGGTCAAAGGTCACGACACGAACACACGGCACAGAAAACCTGCACACACACACACACACACACACACACACATATATACACAGATATATACGCTACGTATATATATATATATATATATATATATATATATATATATACATATATATATATATATATGTATATATATATATATGTATATATATATATATATATATATATATATACATATATATATATACATATATACATCTATATATATATACATATATATATATATATATATATATATATATATGTATATATATATATATATATATATATATATAAATTTAGTCGTCACAGCAGCTCAACATACAGACACATAGATAGAAATAAAAATGCAGAAACTAATATGCAAATAAATAAATGTAGAAATGAATATATGAAAAATATAAAGTAAATAAATGTATAAATAAAAATATAAAAGCTATAAACTATATTAATTAAGAAATGTAAAAATAAATGTGGAGAATTTTTTTTAAATAAATAATTGTATAAATAAATATTTAAAAGCTATAAACTATATGGATTTAGAAATGTAAAAATAAATGTGGAGACATTTTTTAAATAAAAAAATAAAAAAATAAATAAAATCTATAAAATAAATGAATATGGAAAAAACTAAATTATAAATTATAAATATATATATAAATAAATAAATAAAAATTGTAAAATAAATACATTTGGACATGTAAAAATAAATGTAGAAATAAATCAATCAAAACTATAAAATAAATAAATGTAAAAATAAATAAATTAAAACTATAAAATAAATAAATGTAGAAATAAATGAAATAAAAACTATGAAATAAATAAATTTGGAAATTTAAAAAATAAATCCGGAAATAAACTAATCAATAAAAAAATTACAGATAAATGTAGAAATAAATAAATAAAAGTTATAAACTATATAAATGTAGAAAACAACAATGAAATAAATACATTTGGAAATGTTAAAATAAATGTGGAAATGTTAAAAAAAATAAATGTAGAAATAAATAAATAAAAACTATAAAATAAATAAATGTGGAAATGTAAAAATAAATATGGAAATAAATGAATAAAACATTCATGCATTTACATGCAGTGAAGGATCTGAATACTTCTTCTGCTCAGAACTGAGTTCACCTGTTGAAATAAAAGCACATTTCTATAAATGATGTCATGACTTCTGCAGGAAAACGATGCTGGATAAGATGTTAACATGTTGTTGAGCTGATAAAATGTTTCTAGATGTTAGTCAGAGAATGAGGATCTCCTCTGGATCTCCTCTGGATCTCCTCTGGATCTCCGTCTGCGTTCAGACTTCCTGTCATCTCGTCTCCCGCTGTGGAATCATTCAGTCAGCTGGTTTTCAGGATTCGAGGCTCAGCTTTTGTTGGAAGTCTGTCGCCTCCGGCTACAAACTTCTTGAGTTTCTGAACGTTGAGCAGCTGGAAACAACCGAAACACACCCAGAGACTAGATAAATAGTTTCAGGCTGCTGTTGTTATAACACTGACAGGTTTCTGGCGTCGAGGCGACACGGAGAGAAATCTGATGTTTTATTTTGGCTTTGACGTGAGTTTGAACTTTCTGGTTCGGAGCAAAAAAACTAAACAAAGAAAAGAAATGAAGCAGTCGACGTCTTGGTTTCAAAGAGTAGGGCTCAGTAGAGCTCAGCAGGTGAGAAAAGATTTAGATTAGTTGGTGTATTATGAAGGAGAAAAATATGACATAAATAGAAAAAATGAATAAATGTATAAATAAATAAAAGTGCAGAAATTAATATAAAAATGAATAAATGTAGAAATAAAAACTATAAAATAAATACATTTGGAAATGTAAATATAAATGTAGAAATGTGACAAAGTAAATGTGAAAATAAATAAATAAAATATATAAATAAATAAAAACTATAAAATAAATAAATGTGCAAATGTAAAAATAAATGTGGAAATAATTTAATCAATTTAAAAAATGAATAAATAAATAAATAAAAACTATAAAATACATAAATGTATTTAATATAAAAATAAATGTGGAAAAAATAAATGTAGAAGTAAACAAATGAAATGAAATAGAATGAAATAGAAACAGATGAATAAATACATGTCAAAATGTAAAAATAGATATGGAAATAAAATAAATATCAAACAAATAAATGTGGAAATAAATAAGTGAATAAAAACTATAAAATAAATAAATGTGGAAATAACTAACTTAATAAAGAAAATATAAATGTAGTAATAAATAAATAAAAACTATAAAAAAATAAATATGGAAATAACTAAATAAATATAAATAAATGTAGAAATTAATAAAAAAAACTATAAAATTAATGTGGAAATAACCAAATAACTTAATAAATGTAGAAATAAATAAATTAGAAATACAAAATAAATAATTGTGGAAATGTAAAAAATAAATGTGGAAATAACAAATACAAAAATACAAATAAATGTAAGAATAAATAAATAAAAACTATAAAATGATTAAATTTGGAAATAACACAATAAAAAATATAAATACCTAATTTAAAAAATCATTTAAAAGTACAGAATTCCCATTCATTTTTTGTATTTATGTATTTATATGTATATATTTTTTCTACATTTTATGATTTTGTAATTTCCACATTTATTTTTACATGTCCACTTTTCTTTATTTTATATATTTTTTAATATTTATTTATTATTATTATTATTATTATTATTATTTAATTTTTTCTACTTATGTCATTTTGTGTGGGGTGATTAAAACAGTGATAGTCATTATCTAAAGACTTTTTTAGTTGATTTTCTTTCCTTTCTGCTGCAGCTCCTGATTATTACGTGACTTCAGCTGCAGACAATTGTCTGCAGCTGAAGGAAGAAACAAACAACAACTTTACACACTTTATATTGTTTTGGGTGAATTAGTTCCTGATGTGAATTGTCCATGCTGTGACTGAAATAATAATTAATTGATGGGGATGATGTTAATATTCTGCAGATGAAGCAGTTTAGAGTTTTAGCCGTTAATGAATCTCTTCTTTTCTCCGTCAGACTGAATCTCTGGAGACTCTCAACAGCTGCAGCAGGAAATCCCATCAAACTGATGTTTTTTCTTTCTTTTAATAGATGAAGATGGAATCAGAAATGAGCTGCAGGTTCATCAGAAGCTTTTAAATAAGCTCACACGGCTCTGAGTGATAATGAAGTGTCTGATATTTACATATTACCATAAATAGTGAGACTAATGAGATCATATCTAGTGACTCTGTGCTGTTATAAATCAACTTCCTGTCACATTCTTCTCATTTCACTCCACGTTCTTCATGAAGAAGAACAAAGTTTTAGAACCTGAGAGAGTAAAGAACAAACTGAGGCTGAGGACAGGAAGCTGTGAGTGTTGTCAGATTAGTTTGGAGTGTCAGCGGATTATTGTTGTTGTGCAGACGATCCTGGGAATAAACACTAAGGTGTGAGCTTTAAACCGTATTACAAGAGCCGGGCAGGTTCTTATTCTTATTCTGTTGATCCGCTGCTGGAAAAAGGTGATATTTCTCTGACGGCAGGTCAAATAGAATAAAAAATGTGAGAGTGACGAGGTCAAACTGGTGCTCAAAGACCCTTAACCCTTTGATGCCCAACATGGTCTAAAATGACCCAGTGACAGAGTTTTTATGTTCTATCTAATTAATTATTTTCATCATTCAGTATTCCAGGTTTTCCTCAATTAGTTTGTTTTTGATCATCATACATCCTAATTTTATGTTTTCCTTTATTAATTTTTTAATAAAATCCCTTTTTGTGTTACTACTCTTCTAATGCACAACATGGGTCAAAAATGACCCATATCCATTTTTTAGCTAAGTAGCTTGCTAAGCTAACTACTTAGCTAACTTCTTGGCTAAGTATTTAGCTAACTAGCTTGCTAAGCTAACTACTTAGCTAACTTCCTGGCTAAGTATTTAGCTAAGTAGCTTGCTAAGCTAACTACTTAGCTAACTTCTTGGCTAAGTATTAAGCTAAGTAGCTTGCTAAGCTAACTACTTAGCTAACTTCTTGGCTAAGTATTAAGCTAAGTAACATGGGAATGAATGAGGGTCATTTTAGACCATGTTGTGCATTAGAAGGGGTCAATATGTTGATGTGCATCAAAGGGTTAAAACTAAAGTAAACAATAAGTTGTTGAGTAACTCAGTAATCTCAGTAATTATGTGGCGAGCCAGGACGAAAATATCACTCCCATCTTTTTATTTTTGCTGGCTTTGTAGATAAATAAATGTAAAAAAAAGAAAAGAAAAAAAGTAAATATACAGTAAATAAATATAAAAGTAAATAAATGTAGAAATAGATGAATAAAAAATGTTAAATAAATAAGTAAATGTGAAAAATATAAAATTAAATGTTAAAAAACTATGCAAACTATGAAAATTAAAAAGGAGAAATAAATTAATAGAAACTATAATAAAAATTAATGTAGAAATGTAAAAACAAAAGTGGAAATTAATAAATAAAAAATACAAATTAATGTGTCAATAAATTAATAAATAAATGTGGAAATGTAAAAACAAAAGTTAAAAATAAATGAATAAATAAAAATAAATGGAATAGAAATAAAGAAATACAAAATAGATTAATAAATGTTGAAATATAAAAATTTGAAAAAATAACTATAGAAATAAATAAATATGAAATAAAGAAAATGTGGAAATCTAAAAAATAAATGTGGAAATAACTAAAATAAAAAATTACAAATAAATGTAGAAATAAATGAATAAAAAATATAAAATAAATAAATGTGGAAATGTAAAAAAAAATGTTGAAATGAATAAATATAAAATAAATAAATGTGGAAATAACAAAATAAATAAAAAATATGTAGAAATTAATAAATAAATGAATAAAAAATAAATAAAAATGTGAACTTTGATGTCACAAACAGTCTCACAAGGTAGAAAACAAAACCAGCTGGAAAGTGTTTATTAAAAATCCACAAGTTTGTGAAGTAGTGAGCAACCAGCTGGATAAATCAGACCTGGCTTCACCTTAACTTTCCCCTTAAAGGACCTGATGTTTATCATGTTAATGCCACTATGAAAAATAAAATAAATGCTCAAAAATCTGCCGAAGACAGTTTGAGTCCTCCAGCGTCAGCAGGATTCATCGATCCACATTCTCCGAATCAATGCAGCTTTTTGGTTTGTGGGCTTCGCTGCAGAGTTTCAACACTTAGCAACAACAAAGAGTTCTTCTCATTGATTCCTCTGGAAGAGTATTTAAGGGTTAACTGGGTGGAATGAGGCCTCTGCAGAGTGTTATCACTATCAGATCAGACCTGCTGCTCCCGCCAGATAAATCACCGCGATAACAGCAAACAGCTGGCGGGATTAATAACCTGAGGCGACGCGTGGATTTGTTAACACGGCAGATCTGTGATGTGGATAAGAGGAAGGCCGCTCAGCTGTCAGACAGGAGCACACGTTTTATTTCTGCCTTTATTTATGCAGAGAAACACTCGACGGAGATGCAATTTACAAGAATCAATCTGCGGCGCTTTGACTGACAGACGCACGGCCCGAAACACACCAGGAGGACCTCACACTGATAGCTACACACACACACACACACACACACACACACAGGTGGACACACAGATAGATAGGCTCTTTATTAATAGCTCAGCTCTCCTGTGTTATTTGAGAAGAAATTGCTCCGTACAGCGAATCCCCTCTGGAGCGCCGCGAGACGCCGCGACGCAGGAAACATAATAAGGTGTCAAAGTGGTAAAGACCAAAAGCAGGCCAATTAAAAAATGATTTAAAAAAAAACAATTTAAGTGTGCATCAGGGGCTAGTAAACAGCATTAGTGTGGAGGCAAACGGCCGGCGACACCAAGCAGATTATTACAGCGAGAAACAGGAGACGAGGCCGGCTGGCTCGCCAAAGAACTGCTGCTACTGGGAGACTCAGAGACAAACTTCAGTTCTCCTCAAACTTCACGTGTGAACCTCCAGGTTAAGAGCCACCTGAATGGTTCTTTTAACGTACCGTATTTCCTCAAATAGTAGCCGGGGCTTCTATTAATAAAACAAAAGTTTGGGACCCGGCTAATAATAGGGGCAGGCTATTATTTGAAGGAGGCTTTTATTTAAAAAAAGAAAATCAGAGCAGCTCTGACCGGCACTTTTTAGAGTGTTTTACACAGCGCATTGTAGCCAGTTACCTGGATGTCGGCCATATTGGAAGGACTCGGATGTTTGTGTCTTTTTTGGTCATTTTGTTTCTTCTTTAAGTAATTTAGTGTTTTTTCTGTCGTTTTGGGCCATTTTGTGTTTTTTTTTTAATAATTGTGTGTCTTCTTTGGTAATTCTGTGTGTTTTTTTGTCATTTTGGGTTTTTTTAAAGTAATTTAGTGTTTTTTCTGTCATTTTGTGTCGTTTTTTGTAATTTTTGGTCATTTTGTGTCTTTTTTTGGTTATTTTGTGTTGGAGTTAGGATTTCAGTTTAAGGTTAGGCCTTGTAGAGAGAACTGTTTGGGGTTCAGGTAAACTTGGGCGCATGTTAACAACTTAAAGGAGGACTGGTTGGGGTCAGGGGTCAGGTTGGTGCAGGTTAAGGTAAGGGGGACACATATCGACGGGGAACAGACTTTGACATAACACCGGTAAGACACCCGGCTTATAAAAGAGGACGGCTTTTATTTACTAAAAACTGTTTTTAAACCCGGTTACTAAATGAGGCCGCTCATTAATAGGGGCCCGGCTTTAAATTGAGGAAGTACAGTAGTCGTCACCTTAAAAATGACCCCACAGGTCATATATATATATATATGGTTATGGTTAAAGGACTTTGGACATTAAGTTGTATGAAATACTTACTTTTCAGCTTACTTTTCTGAGCTTCGGTGTCGGAGTTCTGGATGGTTCTGATCGTAGAATATAAAGTTCCTGCAAGCTGGCAGAGTCACAAAACAACAAGGTTTACTCCATAAGTCTACATGTACCCTTAAAGGCCACAAAATGCACCATAAAACAATCAGAAACCAACTTGACATGCAATGACAGCGTACAGGCCGGCATTGTTTTCACCTTTTTTTTTTATTCCTAGGGAGATAGAATTAATAAGTTCTCTCCTCTCTTATGCACATTTCACAGATCCATTTTGTTTAGATTTAGATAACATGCAGCATGAACTCATATAAAAACTTTCTAAAGTGAGATTAGGCCTTTTAACACAGCTGGCTCTGAGTCTGGTTCTGTCCAGCAGCAGCAGCCGACACAGCTGCTAATGTATTTTATACGCCTGTCATCTCAAGATCAAGACCTAATTATCTCGTTACCTCCAGATAAGAAGCCATGTCCTTGTTGTGAGGACTTCATTATCCAGTTTTCTTTCAATATCAATAGCTCATGGCTTATTTCATTATGTGGAAGTTATGACTTCATGATGACTTTGATGGAGCGTGACGGACAAAAGCCCGAGAAGAGAAACGTTTAAGTGGAGATCAGCTTAAAATAAGTAGACAGTAAACACTAAATAACAGTCAAATTAAAGCATCTTGACAGGAGAATAATATTAATGTGTTATCTTGAGTTATATGTTAAGGTAGTGATGTATTTAAGTTCAGGTGACAAGGGGAAAAATGTGCTCAGCTAACAAGCTTTTCAACAAAATTTAGGCCCAAGAAATGATGTGAAAAAACGAAATGAATAAAAAAATATAAATAAATGTAGAAATAAAAAAATAAACACTATAAAATAAATAAATGTAGAAATGTAGAAATAAATTTGGAAAAAAACTAACTAAATAAAAAATCTATAAATAAATAAAAAACTATAAAATAAATAAATGTGGAAATGTTAAAAAAATTGTGAAAAACTAAATAAACAAAAAACATATAAATAAATGTAGAAACAATAAATAAAAACTATAACATACATTCATGTGGAAATGTAAAAATAAATTAAAAAAAAAAGAATAAATGAAAATATATTAATAAATGTAGAAATAAATAAGTAAAACATTTAAAATAAATAAATGTAGAAATGTCAAAATAAATCTGGAAAAAACGAACTAAATAAACGTGTGTAAATAAATGAAGAAATAAATTTAAAAAAACTATAAAATAAATAAATGTGGAAATGTTAAAAAAAATGGGGGAAAAACTAAATAGACAAAAAGTATATAAATAAATGTAGAAATAAATAAATAAAAACTATAAAATAAATGTGGAAATGAAGAAATAAATTTTGAAAAAAAACTAAATAAAGAAAAAATATATAAATAAATGAAGAAATAAATAAAAATCTATAAAAATAAATAAATGTGGAAATGTTAAAAAAAATTGGGAAAAAACTAAATAAACAAAAAATATATAAATAAATGTAGAAACAATAAATAAAAACTATAACATACATACATGTGGAAATGTAAAAATGTATTCGAAATATATATATATATATATATATATATATATAAATAAACGTAGAAATAAATGAATAAAAAACTATTAAAATAAATAAATGTTGAAATGTAGAAATTAATTTGGGAAAAAAACTAACTAAATAAAAAATATATAAATAAATGAAGAAATAAATAAAAAACTATAAAATAAATGTGGAAATGTAAAAAAAAATTGGAAAATAAAAAAATAGAAAAATATATAAATAAATGTAAAATGAATAAATACGAACTATTAATTAAATAAATAAATGTAGAAATGTAGATATTAATTTGGTAAAAAACAACAACCAAATAAATAAAAACTATATGAATAAATGAAGAATTAAAAAAAAACTTTAATATAGAAATGCAGAAATAAATTTGGAAAAAAACTAAATTAAAAATATATAACTAAATGAAGAAATAAATAAAAAACTATAAAATAAATAAATGTGGGAATGTTAAAAAAATTGGGGAAAAAACTAAATAAACAAAAAGTACATAAAGAAATGTAGAAATAAATAAATAAAAACTATAAAATAAATAAATGTAGGAATAAATTAAAAATATAAAAATAAATAAATATCATAGTTTTAACAATTTTCCTATATTTCTAGGAAACTATATTCTTTTCTGGACGATAATTTGCACATTTTTGCAAACCAACCTGGCAACGCTGCATGAGCCATACGACTTTTTGACCTGGCTCGCCCACTTTTATCTGCTCAGACCAGATAATGTTATCAGTCTAGTATTGCCAAGAACAGACAATGTATTCCCATATTTGTGTAAATGTAAGAAACCCTATAAAAGCATAAATGTTGTTGTGTCTCGAGGGACTTGGTGGCCTCGACTCTGCAGCCGTCGGCCGAGTGGAGTCACAGCTGCAGTGATGAGAGGAGGTAAAGATCTGTGCAGAACACCGGAAAATAAACACAGACACACTAATATAACACCCCGAACACAAGATTAAAGACGTTTCAGACAAATACTAATGCATAAGAATGCAAAAAATGGCCAAAATCCACACATATAGTTAATTTTGGTGCCTAATCTGTGTAATTTTTGTTAAAAAAAGACGGGTTTTTTGCTGCTTATAGTTGTCTTTTTCTTTTTTTCTCTCCCTAAATTCAGGGGAGGTCTGATTTATAAGCCTGGGGCTTCTTTAACTCCCAATACATTTATTATTTTTTTCATGATCTGGATTTTATGCAGTTTAATTTGTGCAAAAAAGTGGTAAATGTCCGTTTTTTACCATTGAATACTGTCTCATACTTGTCTGTAAAATGTTCCTTTTGTGCAGCAGTTTATACGAGTTAGATTGCTTTGCAAAATTTAGCATGTTTAAATGTCAAACAGACTTTTTTCAAATAAACAAATAAATAAATAACGAGTTATCTTTTTGCACATTAAAGCACGCTGTGATCATAAAAGTATCTGTCAGAATTTGTAGAAAAACAGTGGCAGCAGATTTCACACTGACTGCACATGAAAAAACAAGAGAAGAAGAAAAGAATATCTTCTGAAATTATCTTTTCAAAGGGTCTCATTAATTTGTTCCTGTGAACTTTTAAATTCCTGATTCACGCTGATTTCAGCCAACATTTAATTTGCAGCAGATCAAACAAGGATGAAACTGAGACGGAAACCAACAGAGCTTCAATTTTACATTTT